>NC_048595.1:253309765-253484765 GCF_003668045.3 Cricetulus griseus | reverse complement strand
ACACTGAATCCAAGGTGGAGTACCAATGTGACCCATAAACATATCTACCTCCCGAGTAGCAGAAATCCCTCTCCTCTTAATATGTTTAAATACATAAAATATCCAAGAAAACTGTTTTTTAGTATTTTTTAACTTGTAGAATATCTGGTGTTTTTCAGTGGAGTCCTAAGCACTAATACTGATTGGATACCAGACTTCAGTTTTTTTGGTTGATGTTAAAAATATTGATGTGAAAATTAAAATGAAACGTGCAGATAGAAGTTTCTGTCCCACCCAGTTCTGCAGCCATTCAGTCCAAAATAAAAACACAGAGGCTTGTATTAATTATAAACTGCTTGTCTGATGGCTCAGGCTTCTTATTTGGCTAGCTCTTTCTTAATTATTAATCCATTTCAATTAATCTATGTATCTCCACTTGGTCTTGACTTAGCCGTGATGCCTGGGCCCCTTTCTCCTTCAGCAGCTACATGGCGTCTCTCTGACTCACTCTATCCAAAAGGGCAAGTTTGAGTGTATAGTATAAAGTAGTATATAATATACAGTATATAGTATAATATATAGTATGGTGTATGGTACCTGATACATGTTATATAGGATATGGTATATAGAATATAGCCTGGCTCTTGTTTTAAACATTTTTAAATGATCAATTTTTTTAATTTGAGAAAATAGTTGCTTCTTAAATCCACTGGTCAGAGCTCTTATAAAACCCTGAAAGTATAAAGTGGCTTTAAGTAATTATAAACTCACTATAATCATTACTTAAATATAGCTTTTTAAATTTTATTTTTAATTAACTTTGTATCAGTCTGCATAAAATAATGATCTAGTTATTTCATAAACATTTCATCTTTCATAACTTATCTGTAAGCACAGGACCCATGTACAGTGAAAGAGCTGATGAGTAACCAGCAAGGCTCTTCTACAAAGTAGCAGTACACATGATAGACAGGAAATGGTGTAGCAAAACGTTGCAGCCTTGAATTAACGCCCAGAGTTATTTTGATGATAAAGAAGCATGTGTTAACTATATATTTTTCTTTTCTGTATAATTGATACCATGGCATATTTGGGATTCACTGAAAGAAGATAGACTACCCTCCCAGGACTAATCAGGTTTTAGGAATAGAAAATGGCTCACAGAGAAACAGCTGCTCATTGGCAACCCAAACAATTCAGAGCTCAAAACCTCCAATCACATCTTTTGGCTCTCACATACCAAATCACTATTCTGCTTTTGCAAGTCACTCCATTGTTACCTAATCCACATTCCCCTTCCACAAGTCACCTACTGTCAATGTTACCAAGCCAACGTTCCCTCCACTTAGTCAGTATTGCTCAGTATTACTCCAAAGCAATGTCATTTTCACCGAGTGTATTAGTTTGCTTCTGTGCTGCTGTGGTAAAAACATTCTGACCCAAAGTAATTTGAGGAAGAGACTGGTGACTTTGGCTTACCTGTTACAGTTTGTCACCGAGGAAGCCAAGGCATGGAGCTCAAAACAAGAATCAGAGCCAAAACCACAGAGGAAATCTGCTCAGTAGCTTGCTTCTCAGATTGGTTTCACTTACCTTACTTATACAACCTAGGGCCACCTGCCTAGGTGTGGTTGTGCCCACAATGGGCTGAGCCCTCCTGCATCAGCCAAAAATCAAGAAAATTCTTCATAGACATGCCCACACACCAATCTGATGGGGACAATCCCACAGCCAAGGTTGTCTGTTCCCAGTGTCTACAGTTTATATCAAGTTAATGAAAATTAAGCAACACATTAAGTTTTGCCAGTGTTACCATGGTAACACTCCCCTTCCCTAAGTCACCGCAGACTAGGTAATTCATATAGGTCACAGCCTGCATATGTGTTCCCTACTCCCCAGTCTTATGCCTGTTCATCTCCCTCACCTATTCCTACTCATGAAAATCATGGCAAAGCCCTGAGCCATTCTTCCTCTCATCTCTTTCTACCTCCTGGACACCTCTGGCTTCTGCACATACCTCACATGACCTGAGAGTGCCCTCCTATTGGCAACTATAAATGGCAAAGGTATCATGTTCCAGGCAATCTTCTCTTAATTTGTTTTCTTTCTGTACCTGATTAAAACTTAAATCCCTGGTACATTTCCTTATAGAGCCATGATCAGTCAACCTGAGAGACAGAGACAGACTATGACAAGCCATTTTATGCCACAGAGAAGGTGGAGCTTTCACTCTGTGCTGTCAGCAATCACTACTCAACACAGGACTATACTCAGTCCAAGTATAGAGTCAAGGGAGCCAAAATCTCAGGCTGCTGATAGGAAGGGATAAAAGAGGGCACAGCTCAAGCAGTGAAACAAGGAGTAAAACATGAATTACTTGATCCTCTACTATTTTCGCTCAGGGACTGCTCTGACAGAAGCCCATAGACAGTCTATAGATTCAAATGGTCTTCTCATCCAGAAACACCCTCACGGCAGATCCAGAAACCATGTTCAAGCTGAGCACCCCATGGTTCAGCCAAACTGACAGGTTAACCATCAACAAAGAGGAAAATGTCTTCCAATTCTACCCTGGCAACAGGAACACCTGGAAAGAGACAGGCCAAGAGGTCACAGCAAAGGTAAGTCTTTCCTAAACCAAAAGCCAGTTGCACAGATTTGCCAGAATATCACCAGTTGCCAGTTATTTTTGCAATTTCAGCTAGTGACATTTAGAGTTAAGTAATAATAGCTATATAAGCAATGATAGCTTAGTATGTATGCGTTGAAACATTTAAAGAGGAAGACAGAACATTTGTTAGAATGT
The DNA here is from genome assembly GCF_003668045.3 of Cricetulus griseus. Classification (NCBI taxonomy): domain Eukaryota; kingdom Metazoa; phylum Chordata; class Mammalia; order Rodentia; family Cricetidae; genus Cricetulus; species Cricetulus griseus. Next base: position 253,481,980 of record NC_048595.1, on the reverse strand, counting down.
GTACACAAGCCCTGATGCCACTAGACAATAGGTAACTCAGAAGCATATCTTTGATGAGTATATAAGTAAAGTCACTAAAGAAGTAAGAGATCTGAGACTTGAGGAAAAACTTTTTGCCATAGAGCACAAACCCATGATTCTAATGGAGTGGGTAGGTAAGTAAGAAAATACCATAATCAGGTTAAAATGAACAGTAAATACAAAATGGAGGTTTTGTACCACAGGAATTCACCAACTTAATTATCTTTCAGTTGTAATCAATTGTTTACGGCTTGAAGAAAACAGCTATATAAACTAAATGAACCCAAATGCCAGATGTAGTCATGATATCACTATCTGCTAAACATGCCAGAGGTATTTCATTAATCCAGGCATAATCATAACAAAGAATAATGTACCTTACTACCAACAACTGTTCAGTCCTGGTGAATAGCATTTACTTCTGTTCAGTTTTAATTTGTCAAATCAAAGAATAACAATGAAGACTCTCTGAGGAGAAATCACATTAATTGATTGGATACATTGACAGTTTGATTCACTGGCAACTCATTTGTGTATTGATTTGTGCATTCACTAGGAAATGTGTATGGAGCAAATTCTATGCCAACTGCTCTGCTGAGTTTGAGGTAAAATTTATATACAGACTAAGCATATTCTTTTTTAAATTCAGAGTCTAGTGAAGCAAAAAAAAAGCATGAGAAAGGCAAAGTCACAAGAATAACTAGAATTATGAAAAGTACAATAAGAAAAATCCTATGGGGAAGAATACTCTGAAGAGTGGGTAGGGGTAGCTTTTATCAGAGTGCAGTGCTGGTCATAGAAGTGATTTAATGTTATCGTTGAAAGAACTTTCATATTTAATAAGTATATACTTCTTTGGAAATTTTGTTAGGAAATCTATTCAATACAGCCATTCTTCTTCCTTCTTTCTGGCCCTTCTTCATTCTAAAATTTCTTTTTGCTGGAGTGCTTTTCAATTTTGTTCCCAACACCTAAGAGTTCACGAGATTTGCATCTAACATTTTATAGGACAATAGTTATAAACTATTCGCTCTGTCTCTCTCTCTCTCTCTCTCTCTCTCTCTCTCTCTCTCTCTCTGTGTGTGTGTGTGTGTGTGTGTGTGTGTGTGTGTGTGTGTGTGTTATTATGGAATTCCACTAATACTATCAAGAATAAATGTTGGAGGAATTATTTTTCTAGTCCAATAAAGGTCTCTACTTGAATATTGCATGCCATGTTATATATAACTTATCTGAATAATAAGACACATGAATATTTATATGGTGTGTTGAGTCTGTGTTTCTACTTAGGTCACCAGTGATCTTAGTAACAACAATAATGATAAAATGTCCAATAATATAACACACACTTCAATGATTACATACTTTCACCCAGAAGAGTTTACACAGCACAAAATATATTGTCTTTTCATAGGAGGTACATTAGGAAAATAGTGGTTTGCTCTTTCTAGTTTAAAGATTTTGTGTGTCGTGTGGGTAATTAGTGCTCATTGAATCCCTGTGTGTATATTCATATGTGTACATGCATATGTTTAATGAAAGTATTCATGTAATCACAGTGTAGAATGGCTAGTAAGTTTTCTCTGCTTCCATCTTATTTCACATATCACTATTAACTGTTCCCAACATTTCTTAACATTTTATTGAAAATACTTTTTTCATACCATAGATTTTGATATCAGTTTCCCCACCCTACTGCCTCCCAGATCTCTCCTGCTTCTCCATCATCCAACTCTTTACCATTTTTTATCTCTCTCTCTTTGGAAAACAAGCCAGCAAACAAAAAAGAAAAAACAGAATAAGAAAAATAACACAGAGAAAGCATTTTTATCTTTTCACAGAAGCCTTGGCAAGCAGCATTACAACATCCATTGTCCAATGGGAGAGCAAAAGTTCTGGGTTTGATGAGAAGACTTGCATTATTTTGTCAAAAACATTTTAGGATGTTTATATCAGGATTCTGTATTAAATTTTATCAAGTCTGCTTGACATCAATAAACTAATTCGGCTTTCCTTGGACTTGCTGATGACCTGAGTTGTATGTTTCTGACTTGTATTCCTGCAGTAAAACCTCCCTGCTCATAACAAGTGCTCCCTTAATGAGTATCGAGCTCTCAGTTGAAAATCTAGAATCTTAAGAGAAACTAGTCTCTGGCTTGCTCTCTGTCCTTTCCTGGGGCCTTGGTTTTAACAAGTTGCCCCTGAGTCAGGCATGTGTATATATAAAGCTCCCTTGGCTGGAGCAAAGTGTCAGAGCTCACAATTTGGAAGGTAGGACACAGACCATACTCAACCCCCTCACTGCACAGTCTCTGGGGGATGCATGGCACCACTCAGTCACAGAAGCCTCATTCAAGTTTGGCAGTTTCGTGTGTGTGTGTGTGTGTGTGTGTGTGTGTGTGTGTGTGTGTGTGTGTGTGTGTGTGTGTGTGTTTATGACACTGGTAATTGTGAAGAACAGAGGCAATAATATCACAGAGTGTTGACATTATTCTGTGTTTTCTGTGTGTTCAATCTGTGTTTTCTGATTTTTCTTCACAAGCAGAATGGATATCTTGACACAATAATAGGCAATGGTGTTCTGTTCTTCCCAACGGTATTTCATCAAAGCCTGCCCGTTCCCATCAACCTCTGGTGAGGACATTACTTTTCTGGTGACTACAATTTGTTTGCTTCACAGCATAGTTATACTTTTATGACAAGTAATTTATGGAAGGCTGTTTGGGGACTATATAAATCCATGTTCCTCATTAAAATTCTTCGTACCTAGAATCCACTAATTATTATTGACTAAATTAAGTTTTAATTATTATGGCTGTATGGTAGTGGTGCAGACCCCATCATTCCATCTATATTTTACTATCACTCTCACACATTAAAAAGTAGTCAAGTGAAGTAAAACTTTTCATTTCAATGTCTCAATCAGATTATCAACCTGATTATCCCCAGTTTCTTTGTGTCCAGAATGGATCAAAATCATTTATCTTAAGGTGCCGGTGAAATTGAATCAAAATAATAAATACACAAAAATCAACATAAAGCTAGTATAAAGTAGCAGGCAACAAATATCATTCCCTGATTTAGTCCTCCTAACAAAGTTTCAAAGTGATACTTTAAATGTTTCTGCCCAATTTCATGTATCATAAGCATTAGCCAAACAATAACATCCAATATCATTATTTCCAGGCAAAAATCATTGTGTTTGTCATGCTATTTCATCTTCCTGGAATCAAGTACATCATTAATAAGACCAGTTATGGAAACAACTAGAGCTTTACCGGACCTGCAAGCTGTTTTGATCAGTACACACGGGTGTCTACTACACTGCAAAGCAGCTATCATTGGAAAAGTCATAATAAAGTTCAGTTGCATCTTGAGTTCACTGTGTTTTATTTTTGGAAGTTCTTCGTTCTGCTTCCCTTTCTATAGCAGGACTCAATCCTGCCATCTCTGGTATGTATTATTTCCATTCTTTTGCTCAATATTTTCCATTATTTATTTTTCCAAGTATAAAACTCAATTTGTAGTAACCCCTGGGTCATGGCTATCAGAAACAACAAGATTGCCTTAAGTCTGAGGCGGAGATTGGACTCACATAACATATTGATCAGGAAACTAGAAAAGTGCACTCAGGGGCTGTAAGGGCACAGACTTTAAAGCTTCCTCCATCCATAGCAAAAATCCCAGTGCCCCCTTTTCTGTTTCCCTTGAACATCACACATATCATTCAACAGTCTAAATCTTTGCTTCCTGTCTGATTTCATGACTAGGGACCATGTCAAGTCCGGGGATGGGGGGATATATTCTTCTCTGCCCCATGTGTCCTTATTCCTAAAAATCTCACCCTTCAGGCAAACAGTATAGTTTCTCCTCTTTTTGATAAAGTAACATTTGTTTCCAAGACACCTTTTTAGAAGGTCTTTTCCTGCTATCCCATTAAAAGAAGTAGAAAATGAGGTTTCCCACACAAATACTCTGAAATATTACCTGCTAGGATAGCCTTAGATCATCAGCTTCCTGTCAATCCCACCATATACTAACAAAGCTTATTCCCTCTCCCCTACAACTACAATCAGTTCATCCCCTGTTAAATCCAAATGAAATCCTTTGTCAGTATTTGCTACCGATGTTCCCCATATTTGATGGCATCTCTCCCTCCAAATCCATTAGCGGCTCCATGGACAACAGATTGTAGAAACCAGGATTGTCCTGCACGAATAGAACCATGGTTGCCTTGCCCTGCTGAGTCTATCATAAAACCACCTTTCCATCACTCCCACCAAGTTCCCACTTAATAGGCTGCCTCAGTCAAACTACTTGATCTGGTGCCACCTCCAAGTCTCCAGAAAGAGCCATCTGTACAGAGGGAGCTTTGCCCATCCTCTTGCTATGACAGACATGGCTTCTCAGACCCATACCGAATTTTCATCTCTCATTCTTACCTGGGTGCTGGTGTGTGAGGTTGTCTGTTCCTACTGCTGTAATAAAACACCATGATTCAAAGCAACTTGGGAAAGAACAGGTTTGTTTTTTTTATTTTATTTTATTAGTTCTAGTTAGGGAACAAGCTTATTTCAAGTCCCTTCTCCCTCTCCCTCCCCTCACCCCCAGCCCTCCTCCCCCACCCCCAGTCTACCCCCCACCCCATCCACCCACCACTCCCCAGGCAGGGTAGGGCCCTCAACTGGGGCTCTGCAAAGTCCACCAAGTCTTCCTATGCTGGTCCTGGGCCCTTCCCCATGTGTCCAGCGCCAGAGTGTAACCCTTCATATGGGATGGGCTCTCAAAGTCCCTCCTTGCACCAGGGAAAAATACTAATCCACCACCAGAGGCTCCCTGGAGTGCAGAGACCTCCTTATTGACATCCATGTTCAGAGGTCTGGATCAGTCTTGTACTGGCCTCCCGGACAGCATCTGGGGTGGATGTGCTCTCCCTTGTTCAGGCCAACTGTTCCTGTGGGTTTCTCCAACCTGGTACAGACCCCTTCGTTCTTCTTTCCTCCCTCTCTTCAGTTTACAGCCCATCATGATGGAAGTCAGGGCAGGAACTCAAACAGCACAGGAACCTGGAGGTGATAATTGAAATGGAAGCCATGGAAGAGTGTTGCTTACTGGCTTGCTCCCAATGGCTTCCTCAGCTTGCTTTCTTGTACAACTCAGGACAACCTGTCCAGGGATTGGACCAACCCCCAGGGGATTTGCCCACTCACATCAATCATTAATCAAGAAAATGTCCCTACAAGCTTGAGCAGAGGCCAGTCTGGTGGGAGCCTTTTTCTCTACTGAAGTTCTCTCTAAAGGAAAAAAAAAAAAAACTAGCCAGTGTAGTGAGAAATCTAACATTTGGGCGTGGTCACAGGTGTGTACTGGAGGGGAGGATTTGGGCTGGCCCTGAGAAGCACACACTCTCTCTCTCTCTTGCTGCTGGCCAGGTCATGGGAAACAGCCTGACAGCCTCCTTGGAGCTGGAACCTGTGGCAGCCACCTGCCTCTTGTGTAAATATTATCTCTCCAAATAAACCTCCTTTAACATGTACTGGGGTCTAGTGAATCTTGATTCCCACAAGACAAGCCAGAACAGAGGCTTTTCCTCCAAGAACTGACTGGCTCTAGATACGTGATATTTGAATCAATTTCTTGTACATCCCAATCACTGATAGTAATAAAAGTGGGGAGGGGGCAAGGCATCAATCTGTAGTTGAGCATAGTTGTTATTATTCTCAGTCCAACAACTGGAAATGCTCAAGCCCTCCCCACAAGTGCAAACTGAGAAAGGTGTAAGGATGTGGTCAGAGGTAGAGCCCTTGGCTAACATGTAAAAGATTTAGCTACCAGCTGGTGCTGTAGGGGAAATGGGGGCTTTAAGAGATGGGGGCTGGTAGGAAAGATAGTTGGGCTACTAATGGTACACCTGTAGAGGACTTATTGGAACCCTAGGTCTTTCAGCTCTTTCTCTACTTTGTGGCCATCATGAATATGCCTCATTTGCCATGTATTATTGTCATGATCTCATGGACATAAAGCATTCCTGTCGTCCCATCATTAATAAAAAGCAAAAGGGATAAGTAACCCTATGGCCACAAAAGCCTCTGAAATCCTCAACCAAATAATCCTTCCCTCTCATGTAGATGGAAGTTTCTGTCCTGCCTGGTCCTGTAGCCATTCAGTCCCAAATAAACACACAGAGGAATATATTAATTATAAACTGTTTGGTGTATTGCTCAGGCTTATTACTACAAACTCTAACAACTTAAATTAACCCATTACTCTTATTTATGTTTAGCCTCATACCTTTTCTCAGCAAGGCTTTCTCATCTCTCTTCCTCTGCATCTGGCTGGAGACTACATCTCTGCCTTTTCTATTCCCAGAATTCTTCTAGTCTGGTAGCCCCACCTATACTTCCTGCATGGCTACTGGAAAATCAGCATTTTATTAAACCAATACGAGTAATAAATCCTTACAGTGAACAAAAGCATCATCCCACATCACTTCCACCTTTGCATTAACACAAAACAAGTTAGAAAACTGTCCCCTAGCTTTAGCTGAATCTCTTTGAGGGTTAACAGCTCCTACAAAGTCCATGGGAGTTAAATAAATGTTTGCTAAAAATAAACTCTGGCATTTGGAATTCATTACAAGACACTCCTTGTAATGACTTTTCAGGCCATTTCCAGGATAAATATTCTGACTACCCCCTGGAGAGAAGGGCAGTATGGCACCTCTTAAATCAACTAATTACCCTGACTGTTAAGTTGCCAACATGTGTGATACTGCACATCATCCCCCACTTTGATGGCAACAAGCCTTTCCCAGAAAAATAAATAAACAAATCAAAAACACAAGAATGGCATGCATCTCTTCTCTTTAGCTAACATATGATTATTTGTCACGTCCCTTGGCTTGATTCTCAGGAGTCAAATCCACATCCGCATCTCTGGAGTCATCTACATAAACTGCAAATCACTGTACAAACACAAATAAACATCCTTACTGCCATTGTGATCATTATCTTCATCATTATTCATAACAATCTGTCATTGTGCCTCCAGTCTCTCCCTGTGAATAACCGTTTTCCCTCCCAGCACAAGCCTTGTCCTGGTAGACCTTCATTCCCCGGTACCTGAATATCACAATGCATCTGTGAACATATTTTCCAGCTCTGTGAACTGTTTGCCCCCAATCCCTCATAAAAAGGACCATCAGAGTTATCTTGCTTTACAAAAAGAAAAAAAACAAAAACACTGCATTCATTATGTCTGAAACATTCTAATTCAATTCAGTATTCATTTAATGAGAACATCACAGGTATAAATATTAACACGGGAAGCAAGGATGAATAAAATTGGAGAAGATAAATATCCAGAGTGTGGGCTACATAGTAAGTTCCCAGGCAAGTCTGGGCTACAGAGTGAAACTCTGTTGTAAAAGTAAAACAGGTATGATACATAAATAAAAATAAGTAAAGAGAATGCCTTCACTAAGTATTACAGTACAAGACAGAAAATAAATATCAAGCTGTGTTAACCAGCTTTCTATCACTCTAGCAAAATACCTGGCACTATCAACTTAAAGGAGAGGAAAAGTTTGCTTTAGCTCACAATTTTTGAAGGATTGTCCATGGTCTGTTGTTTGTGGGCCTGGGGTGGGGACAGAATATCAGTGACAGAAAAAGATAGTCACCTCAAGGCACCTAAAATACAAAGAAAGACAGGAAGAACCAGGAAATCCCATATCATTCAAATGTCCACCTAATGCCCTAACCCCATCTCACGAGGCCACATCTTTTAAAGGTTCTTCTGCTTCCAACAGTGCTGCAGGAAGACGATGGTGCCTCTAGTTCATGGCCTCTTGAGAACATTCATCCAAAGCATAGCAAGGGCTGAAGAAATTCCAAGATGGTAGGATTTTATTTGTAACCCTTAGACCTGAGATGTGTGATACAAACACGGGGATCTCAGGATATCGCTGAAGGGAGAGCTAAATTGTAAAAGAAAGAGAGAGGTGTGGAGAGGAAGAGGAACTGCAAACTGGGCATGACTCCAAATCAGAAGAGCTCGAGCGCACGCTGAAACGCGGGTTATAAGGAGAAAGTAGAAAACCCCTGACAGGGACGACTGCTTCTTCTCATTTCCACCATAGACTTGAAGAACAGCACCTGCTGTTCATCAACCAGCACTTAAATTACAATGCCAATTTTTTTAATGAAGGAAAAATAGGGTTTCTTTACTCTGTTGTGTGAGGATGTTTTCTAATCCCACCAAAAAAAAATAAAAATAAAAGAGAGAGAACTTTACCTTAAAATGGAACAAGTCAGTTTCCAGTGCTGGTTTTGAGTGACAAGTAAGAAGGTGGAGGATGATAATGTCCCTTGTGATTTATTCTACGTGTGCTCTGTCAGGGCAGTATAATACATTTCTAAGAGTCACCTCTGAAGAACATGCTGTTTCCCCTTCACTGGCTGCCGTTTGTGGGGAAAGAAAGTCAGCCAACCATTCACCCACCATTCGCTTCATTCCGCACTGCGAGTCTTGTTTTATATCCCATTCTTTCTTCACTGCAGTTTTCCCCCTTTGGCTCAGATAAAACCTACTTTCATCAGAGATACAACAAAAATGCAGACACAGAGCAGTTCTTTATGTGAATTATTCTTACAGTTATGGAATGAGGAAAGCACATATAAAAAGGTTGACATCAGGCACAGAAGAGATAAGGAATCCTGTCCTCCCCCGCCACAGAGGCCTATTGCCAAGGGAAGGACAAAGTTCACCTTCTCCACCGTAAGGAGGTGGCGAGCATTGAACAAGACAAATCCAATGAAAAGCCCAGTGTCTTCTCACCAAGGCAGCCAAAGGATTTCATTTCATTTCATTTCGATGTCATCTTTCTAACTCATCTTCAGCTTCTTGGGTTTCTCCATGTGTCTTATGTTATTTACCACCAGCAACCCCTCACACAGCAGCAGCTTTAGCATCTTGCCTTCTTCCCTGAAACCATATTAAGTACTGTATTTTTCAGAAGTCAAATTATCATAATTTATCAAGGAATTAATCTAACCTATTGCTCCATGTTGAATCTGCAAGGACCCGACTGCTTAATTAATAGTTACATGTCCCAGAACCTTACTTAATAGGACCCCAGACTTTAGCATACCCAACACCATGACGGAAGTTCTACTCAGGCCATAGACCTCATCACATAGCAGCAATACCTGCCAAAACAAAGACCTGATCCCTCAAAGTCCACAGTTCTGGGGAAAGTCTCTAAAACTGGCTTTTTTGGCTTCTGTAGTTCGACTTCTGGCTAACAGTTCTTGCTAACTGAGGTGTGTCAACCCACAATGTGGATTTTGTGCTTAAAACTCAACCTGAGAGACGCTTGGGACCTCACTGGGGTCCTGAGCCCATTTCTGAGTAGTCTTCTCTGGTGGATACCTCACAATATAATTACTTTCTTATGTTTGTATTCTTCGTATAATTCATTATTAATGAATCCTATGAAAATATGCATTGTGCTATGCATGAATTTTTTTCCATTCATCATAGGATGCTGCAGACTACATATATAGCAACTGTTTCAGAAAATGGAGTGGTCCAGGTCCAAACTTGGCACTTCAACTCACTTTCAGACTATACATATTTAATATGTTTCAGGGTTATTGTGAGCCCAACATAATGACTGGCATGCAGTAATACTTCTTAAGTGTTGTTATATTAACATTATTGCTATTTTTTCCATAAGATCCACCAGTCCTAATGTGCATAGCCAGGCTTTGACTTCTCCCCGGTTCATAGTATGACACAGCGACTGTCTCCCGTGGTTCATCTGTACGGGACCCCATTCTATCCCTTTGCATGCCACATAACTTTTGGAAGAACAATCTACTGCCCTGCTTATATCTCACTGTGGCTTTTCTGCACATTTACCCATGTGGAAGTTCATCTCATGCTATAGATATCTTGTTGTCGATGACATCTCATGTTGTAGACATATTTTGACATTTCTAGAGATTATTTAAATGTTTCATATTTTTATAGCCATGTTAATCTTCTTAATAATGTCCACAATTTTAAAAATGTTCAATTTTTAAAAAATAAAATATGTTCTGAATCTCGCTTTTCTTCTTGGCTCTATGAAATCTGGAATGTGCAGAGCATATGTACCCATAGTTTGTAAAAACTACATCACTCCTTGGAGAAAACTCAAACATAGTTTTCACCTAACATTGCCAATTTGGAGCTCAGGTAGGTTAATCCATAGTAATTAGTAATTGTGGGGACCGGAGGTTTTCCTTCATTGATCTCCACCTTATTTCTTTGAGACAGCCTCTCACTGGCTGTGGAGCTCACTCATTGGATATACTGACTGGTCAGTAAGTCTCAAAGATCTTCCTGCCTTCCTCATTATACCACATCACTTCCACCTACTCGCCCAAACCTGTGCTCAGGTTATAAATGCATAAGACCACATCCAGCACTTTTCCATGGATGTTAGGGATCTGAACTCGGGTTCTCATACTCAGGCAGTAAGTACTTCAAGGCCTGAGCCACTTCCCCAGCCCTCTCCAGGGAATCTTTCTTCTTATTCTTCATACATAAAAACAGTTCCCTATAAGAGAGTTTACTAATTACTATGGATTAACCTACCTGAGCTCCAAATTGGCAATGTTAGGTGAAAACTATGTTTGAGTTTTCTCCAAGGAGTGATGTAGTTTTTACAAACTATTTATTTACTAAGTAAGCTACCTTTGCTTCACATGGAATGGTGATCATGAAACCCAACATGGTCAAATGCAGGTTACATAACACATAGAAGGCCATTATAGTGCTCCATTTGTGTGTGTGTGTGTGTGTGTGTGTGTGTGTGTGTGTGTGTGTGTGTGTGTGTGTGTGTTTCTCTCATCGGGTCAGTGAATTCTTAAGGTCAGTGTGCATGAAATGTGCCCATACATGGTAATCTTAACTTAAATCAATGTGAGCATTTTGTTCTGTATGTTCACACAGAAAATAAACTCAAAGCAAATAGCTATATTATTTTCTTGCTCACTCAGAGACTGGTGTGCAGTTTTAAAGAAAATACCTACATCAAGCCTGCTTGAACTCTAGCCTTGTATCCCAGTTCTCAGAAGTACACTTCAGGTTTTCCTTTGCCAAAACTTGCCTTGGAAACCAGCCTTGAATTTCTTTCCCTCAAGATATAATTGTTCCTCCCTTCCTAGTCTCCACCTCATAAGAATTTTATTCATTCAACAAATTTTGAGCAACTGTTGTGCATTAAGCAAAGTATAAAGTACCAGCTAAATTGTGCCAACAACACAGTGAACAACACAGATGGGGCCTGAGCCAGCACACCTACAGGGAAGAGGCTAATTAAACAAGTAATCAAATGCGTCTCTGAGTTGCAGACTAACGTTAGTGCAGTGAAGGAAAGGAATATGAGGTTCCATGTGAAGAATTAGTGGAGAAGGAAAGGGATCACCTGGACTGGGAGTGGTTCGGATGTATTTGACATATGATTTAAAACGTGAAGGAATGAAATCATGTCTATATGAATAATGAGGGCTGGTAGAAGAGGCAAAGGCAGAGGAATAGCATGTGTAGGATCTCAAGGAGAAAGAATGTATTGGGCATGTGAAATTCTGAAAGGGAGTCTAGGCTTGCCAGAAATATTCTATTTCATTGATCATAGGGCAGCTGCTTGAGGTCTTCAGATTTGGATCCATCTAAAGTGAAATTTTAGATCTACATTTCAGAGTGTTTCTAGAGGACTTCTTAAATTAAGTACATTTCTAAAATTATTCTAAATGATTGTTAGAATCCCCCAATAATAAGAAGTACCATATTAGGATACAAAGAAGAAAAATATAGTTCTCCTTCCTCTGATGATATAAATAGACTCTGAGCTGGAGAGAGGACTAAGCAGTTGAAAGTGCTTTCTGAACTAGCAGAAGTCTTTGATTCAGACCCCAGTGTCAACTCAGGGTGGCTCACAACTACCTGTAACTCTAGTTTCAGAGGTTCCAACACCTTCTTCTCATGGGCACTTACTCACATAATACATACACAAACACACACACACACACACACACACACACACACACACACACACACACACACACTCATACACATAAAGTGAAAATAAATAGTTTGTTTAAAGATATTCACAGTAGAGTGTTATTGCTGTTCTAATGATGAGGGCAATTCAATCTATAAAACCATAATCTTGTCTATCATTATGCCAAAGTTTCAAAACTACCAACTAGGCAGAATTTTAAAACTTGAGAATTTATCTCAGGAAAATTGAGAAGTCCAAATGTATTACCCTTGACCGAGCATGGGAAGAAGAGACGCCAACCACAGTAGTGAGAATAACACAACTAATTTTTAATTTATAGTTTTGAAAATTATGTATTATACATCATATGTTTTGTTCAAATCCAAACCATACTCCTTACTTATTTTCCAACTTCTCCATACGCCCTGACAGCTTTTACCTCCAAATGTCAAGAACTTTGTTGTAGACTTACTGAGTCTATTTAGTGTCCCATATGTACATGGGTGTGGGACCATCCATTGGAGCATGGGCAGCAACCAGGACCTGCAGCCCTAAAGTAAACACCACTTTCCAGTTTTTTCCAAGAACGATTACGGAGCAGATGACACAAAAATCCCTTTCTGAGGATGGCCATCAAGGTGCCAATCCACTATATCACTATAACAATCAAGTCAGATTATAAAACTCATGTCTCTTAAAGATAAGATCCTATAACCAACATTTACATTCACATAAATGTTAGTAAACAGTGGTAGACAGAATCAAATACCATATGGCACTGGGAAAAGGCTGTAAAACATTCTTGTTCCCACCCAACCCCAAAGATATCTTTAGTTTCTGGGTAATATAAAAATCACACATGCATACACACGTACATGCACACACAGCATTGACCCTAAACAGAAAAAATATTTGGAGGAGGAGAAGGAAAATCTGTGGTTGGGGAAAAAATGGACTCACATTCAGGATCCAATGCTAAGACAAAGCAAAGATGGGGGCAATAAGGGAAAAAGAAATCCTGGCTTTAGACAGTTGAGAATTGAATATTTATCTAGGTAGACATACGTTACACTTGTTTGTGCTGTGTTTATTTAACTATGTAAAGATATGTTGCTTTTGCTTATGCTGCAATTAACTATATAATAATGTGTTACTGTTTTACCTTGCCTGCCTATGACACCTGATTGGTCTAATAAAAAGCTGAACAGCCAATAGTTAAGCCGAGGAAGGTTAGGCAGGCCTGGTGGGCACAGAGAAAAGGAGAGCCAGCCAGCCTGGGACCAACCCGATTGACACGGAGGAAGCAGGAAAGCAGCATGGACAGTATGTAGTTGAGGTAAATGAGCCTCGGGGAAGCACATAAATTAATAGAAATTGGTTGATTTAAGTTAAAGAAAAGAAAGCAGTCTAGAAACAAGCCTAAATAAAGGCCAACCATTCATAATTAATAATAAGCCTCCATGTCTTTATTTGGGAGCTGGCTGGCAACCCAAAGAAAATGCTAATTACAGGAGACAAAACCAGCACCCTCTCAAGACATGAGGCAAAGTTGAGCTGACACCCAAGGAAGAGTCGTTAATGATGGCAAGGCAAACTCTGAAGGCTGGAGAACACAGATGACGGACTTAATTTGGGAGAAAGTCATAGGTGATGACCAACATTACCACTAAAAGATGTATGAAGGCAAAATACAATGGTGGCGTCTGGAGAGGCCGCTCAGTGGTTAAGAGCACTGGCTGCTCTTCTAGAAGGCCTGGGTTCAATTCCCAATATGTATCATCTGTAATCCAGTTCCAGGGGATTTGACACAGTCTTCTGGCCTCCCTAGACTCTAGGCACACAAGTAGTTCACAAACATACAGACAGACAAAACACCACACATGGAAAAATATTTTGGAAAGAAATAAATACAATGACAATCTACCCCAGGAGAGTAAACAAACCATCTTTGATACAAGTATAGCCCACTAAAGCAGGCTGGACTTGAGAGTAGAATTAGAAAACTCAGAGCTACCACCCCCTTCTCTCCATTCCCATCATGCCCCAGAAATGAAGAAGTTGCCCTAAGAACATTTCAGAATCTGCCTGAATTTGTCACATTCTTACAATCATAATGCATTACAATAGGTAATGTACAAGACACAGCTAAGTAACCACAGCAACAACTCCAGCTCAGCTAAGCTACCAGGATTTGTTTACCTCCCTATGCCAAGAATTTGATAGGAAACAACTTGTGACAATGGCAAGGCATAAATACTACTTATCTCAGTTACTCTGTTGTATAAAATGTAGTCAATAAAAGTGAGACATAAAATATCAGTAAAAAACAGATCAAATTTCAAAGAATCAGCAAGCTACAAAGCTGGCCTCAGACATGACTTAAATAAAGGTATCGCTGGACAGAATGTTTAGAATGTATGACTAAGACAAGTCAACCAGGTCAAAGGGACAAACTAATGAATTGAATAGATAATACAAAATTATAATAACCCTAGATATAATGTAAATTTGAAAACAATCCCAAAGAAGTCTTCAGGCCAATACAATTTCAGAGAATAAAATCAAAGATTAAGGAAATAATATAATTTTAGGTAACTCCTTTAGAAAGTAAACCATAAAACTATACTTGACAAATCATTAGGTAAACATTATTTATTACTAACAGCAGAAAATACATACTTTTTAATAAAATGAAAACATAGAAGGGATATTTCATAAAGATCTAATAAAACCTTCAAAATTATTTACCACTCAAATCAAGCAAGATTAAACAAAAAAATAATACATCACAACCTATGCACATGCCAAGAAGACAAGTTCAGTTCAAAATCTTTAAAGAACAATTAATTTATATAACCATAGTAACATTCCAGGGAAAACAGAAGTATAAGCAGTATTTATTGATAGAAAAAAAGGAACATTTGGCAAAATTCAAAATGAATTCATAACAGAAGTTCTCAATCAAACATATAAGGAAATGTCCCAATCCTATAACAATGGATGGCCCTGGAGGTGGTAGCACATACCTTTCATACCAGCACTTGGGAGGCAGAGGCAGGATCTCTGTGAGTTCAAGGTCAGCCTGGTCTACAGAGCGACTTCCAGGACGGCTAGGACTGTTACACAGATAAACCCTGTCTCAAAACTCAACAAACAAACAAACAAAAAGAATATATGTAAAATAAGTGTGGGAAAATACTGAATAACATTCTGTAAAATCAGGGTGGGGGAGATGCCCCCCCAAAAGAACAGGCTGATTTCTATCACTTAGTAAAGCCAGAGTCAGAGTGCTAGTGTATGAACACACAGAGCTTACAGACTGGAAACAAATAGCTAAAACTGACTCTTCAGGAACTGCATGGTTTTTACTTTGAAAATCTCTGGGTATTTGTGGTAATGCTACCAGAGATATTCACAGAACCCAGCAACGTGACAGACAGTATGGAAAGAAAAATATATGAAAACCAAGTATATTTTCTTTATATATATGTATGTAGGTATGTATGTATATAATTTAAATTAGAAATAATCTTATTTTACATATTAATCCCAGTTCCTTATCCCTCCCATCTTCCCATGACCCCAACTGACCCCCTCATCCCATCCCCCATCCACTCCCCAGGGAGGGTGAGGCCTTCCTTGGGGGATCATCAAAGTCTGTCACATCATTTGGGGCAGGGCATAGATCCTCCCCAGTGTATCTAGGCTGAGAGAGTATCCCTCCATGGGGAATGGGCTCCAAAAGTCCATTCATGCACTAGGGATAAATACTGGTTCTACTGCCAGATGCCCCATAGACTTCCCAGGCCTGCTAACTGATATCCACGTTCAAGGGGGGCTGGAAAACCAAGTATATTTTCATGTTACTCATGGCAGAAAACTGAAAACACAAATTTAAACAATGCCATTCCAATAGCATAAAAACAACTTGTAAAAAAGAAAAAGATATAAAAATGGGTCTCAGAGCTCCACTCTGGAAGTAAATTGACAGATGACATTAAAGATGTGGACTTTAAGTGGAGAGTCACACTGTACACACAAGTTAGAAGATTCTCTCTGTCAACATGCTATTTATCTTCTGATGTAAACAAAATCAACATGCCAGCAAACTTTTCTGAAGAAATCAACAAGGTATTTTCAAAATTTTATCAAACCATCACATCCAAAATAATTTTGAAGAAGAACAAAGTTATAGGTCAAACACTACTTGTATTAAAGTCGCATTCGAAGCAAAGCAGTGCTGTATTGGTGTGAAAATAAAAGTAGAACTCAGTAAACCAGGGCACAGTGGTCAAAAAACAAACAAATAAATATATGGTTAACTGGGTTCCAACAGTTGTGCAATATTCAGTGGAGAGAAGAATAGTCTTTTCAACAAATCCTGCTTTAAAAATGGAGCACCTGTGCAAAAGGATGAATTTCATAGTTCTTAAACACACAAAAAATAATTCAAAATGGAGCACAGACCTTGATATGGAGCTTTAACTGTAAAATATCCAGAAAAACCACACAGAAGGAAAATGCATGTATGTCCTTGATACTCACGTATCATAAAGCAAAGCATAAATCATATGAGAAAATTCTGATGTATTTAATATCATTGGGTTGAAAATTCACTTATTAAAAAGATCTTCTTTGGAATATGAGAAAACAGGCCACAAACAACATGTCAAAAAAAAACAGTCATAAATCAACTCAATAAAATATGTAAAGGATTTGTAAAGACACTCCATTGAAGTACTTATATGAAGGCTGCATGTGTCATTCAGTGGTAGAGCACTTGCCCAGCATTCCCAAGTCCCTGGGTTCAATTGTCAGCAGTGCAAAGGAAAGTCTCTGAAACAATCTCTCACACACACACACACACACACACACACACACACACACACACAGCAAATGCATACTTACACATATACGTGCTATATACATACATACATATGACTTGAAAGAAAATAAACTCATAAAGGTAAAACTGTATTATGAGTCATCAAGGGAATGAAGCTTAAAACTCACAATGAAATCTCAGTATACATCAACTACAAATGGTAAAACTGAAAGAACTACCATTACTAATTGCTGGTTGTCATACAGAACTCACATATTTCTGGCTATAATACAAACAATATAACAACTTTAGAAAACTCTTAGCATTTTCATGTAATAAAACATGTGCTGCTAGTTATCCAAGAGAAGTGTAATGCCCTCAAATAAAGACCTCTACCCATCTTCATAACTGTTGTTTGACAAAACTTTTCCTGGGGAGACGCAACACATGTCTACTCATCCCAGATAAGGAACCTACAGCAGATCAAAGTGTGGACACCTTGGTTAACCAACAAGTGACTCACAGACAGCTGGATCAAAAAAGGCCCACACAGCATGGGTGACAGCTCACAAAGCTGGGGAACCTGGAGCACACTGCACAGCCAGCAGGCAGCTCAACAGCTTGGAGAGTGTCCTTTGGTATCTCAGTTGGTCTAAACCTTTTCCAGGCCGACTGACTGGTTTCTGCTTCTCCCAGACAGCTGATCTGGTCTCAGAGTCTTCTTTGCAGCTTGGATTCTTTTGGTCCCTCAGCATTATTTATTTGTTTGTTTGTCCATTTGTTTATTATTTTTTATTTATTTTTGCTTAATCTGAAAGGAAGGGGACTAATGAACAAGTAAATCTAGTCGGTTTCAGGACTTCCTGAAGCTATTCTGAGTTGTTTCCCTTTCTGTTTGTGGAATTTTCTGCAGGATGAAATGTTTCAATTCTTGAAGGAAACTGTTACACAACAATAACAGTCTCATTTTTTTTCATATCTAATAGCCAAATGCCCATTAATTTGTGAATGAATAAACAAAGTGTGATAAAATGATAAAATAAAATAATACCCCATTAACATAATGAACACTGGTAAGTGTATTACCGTGGGCAATCTCAAATAATACACTAAAATAGGAAGTCAGACTTGAAAGGATATATATATATATATATATATATTATATATATAAGTTTATAAGTATACCAGAGATTGGCAGAATGAAGGAAGGAAAAGATTATCCATAAAACAATGAGTGAAATCCTTCATGAAACAAATATGTTCTGTTTCTTGTTTATAACAACAGTTACACGCCCATGTACCTCTGTCAAAACTCATTGCTGGGCTTGGATGTAGGACATAGTAGAGCCCTTGTGAAGCATGTACAAGACCATGGATGGGTTCAATCCTCACAACCAAAGAGAAAAATAGAAAACACTATTTGCTTTGAGAAGGTAACTTTTAAGATCTTTAAGGTATGCCTCAAGAATACAGTTTAGAAAAATGATGAATAGGATAGTCTCTGTATAATAGAGTTTGCAATTTAGTGCGGAAGATGAATGAGCAGGATCTAAATCACTGTGTTAAATGTAGTGTTTCTATGAAGACTTAATTCAGTGTGGGTTTGTGAAGTCATACTATGTGCCAAGCTTCATTTGGGACTGTAGGTTACAACAGAGGAAGAAACAAGTGTTTCTTTCTTTATAAAGCTTATATTGTACTAAGGGTATAGGGACAATAACTAAACACTAAAGTCATAAAGAAATTATAGAAAATTAAGTAATTAGTACTATTTAAAATGAAAAAAAGAGAGATACAAAATATGGTGGAGTTAGGAATCTGCTCAATTCTGAAGCAGGTGGTAAAGTTAGATTGCACTGAGAAAGTAACATGTGATTAAAATCTTAGAGAAAGTGAAGGGCATGGCCCTTGTTAACCACGAGGAGCATGCTCCATCAGAAGCGGAAGGTGATGAACTGACCATATGGTGAGAGCGTGGCTTATGTGTTTCAGGAATGAACAGCAAGTTTCTCTAGAAAAGTGTGTGCAAGATAGGAAGAGTAGGAATTGAGACCAGAAATGGAGTAAACCTGGACTATGAAGGTTTTTCTTTTGATTTGCTCCAGTGTTAGTGAAGATACAAAGTCACACATAAAATAGAGGATGATTGATCTTAGTGGTACTGGGAATTTTCAAACTAAACATACTACACCAATGATGTGGTGACATTAAGAGAATAAGTAGATATGGACATAGACTAAGCTGAGACTAAACAACCTGTTCGGCTCCTATAGAGTAGAGTGATCTATAGGGTCCTGTACACAGCTGTAGTCTGGCAAGACCCAAAGGTCAAGACAAACCTAGCCTGGATGATGTAATTTCCAACATGAACCTAAAAGAATGAAAAAAAGTCATCATAAAAAGAAATGTGGCAGATAGGAGAATAGAAGCACTGAAATAGTCTCTGAAAATGCCCAAAGCTAAGAAGTATTTGAAACTATGTGGCTCTGCTAAAATGCAAACTATAAAGAATGGAGTTGCACTCACTGCTTAAGGGAAGATGGCCAGGAGTAAGACGAGCTATTTGCTACAGAGGGCAATTGCTATATCTCAAGTAACTAAGGGAAGGAAAGGGTTTTAAAAAAAAATTTGCCAAAAAAATCTTAATGTAATTTTTTAAAAAATGAATGGAACCCTCAAAATGGAAAGAAAAAAAAAACAGTAAACTTGGTTTGCCTTAAGCTGATAAGTCTTCTAGGAACAATCAGCAAAAGACCTTCAGAGTAAAAACTCCTCTAGGGCCAGAGGCAGAGCTCAGTGGTAGAGCCTTTGCCTGCACGAGTGACAACCTAGAATCAATCACAAGCACTACCCCCCTACACACACACACACACACACACACACAGAGAGAGAGAGAGAGAGAGACAGAGACAGAGACAGAGACAGAGACAGAGACAGAGACAGAGACAGAACAGAAAGAAACACAGAGGCAGAGACAAAGAGTTAGTTCTCCTGAGTCCTTCCCACCCTCCTTTTCAGGTTCCCCCAGAGCCTACTCTGGCCCTATGTAATAAATGTCTTGTCTCCTCCAATCATTTGGCAGAGCTACTGTTATGGAGTATCTTGTGACACACAAAGTCAGACTGTGGGAGCAGGGCTCACTTCTAGAAGACAGTACCATTTCTATTAGGAAAAAAAATCTGATACAGGCCTGATTTTCCTTGAAGGGTGTAGATCCCATTTCTCAGTTGCTCATTATTCAATGCCTCTTCTCTCTTTGTCACATAAAATATAGCTAGCATACCAAGTAATCACGTTAATACTAAAAATATTTTAGATGAGCAGGACTGAAAAGCAGATTAATTCCATATAAATCCCCTGTAATTCTTCTTCATCTCTATTCCTATAAATCTTTATCACCTTTAACAGAATTATTATGTTAATCACTGCCCTCTAGGGATGAAAGAAACAAGTAAGCAAAAACATAACACCCAAATTAATGGTAACAATAACAGCAATTACAATTCCACTTAACATTTCACTTTTACAACAACCCACTCACATAGTCCCTATATTTACTTAGTTTCTCTAAGTCAACAAACTAAAACTGAAAGCGGCATACTTATCAGACCAAAGCCATACAATATAGATAATATAGAAATGTGCACTAATCCATTTAATCCTTTAACCACTTAAATATAAGAGTGCAGGGATCTGTGGTGGTTTGATTGAGAATAGCCCTTATGCACTCATATATTTGAATGCTTAGTCACCATGGAGTGGAAACCTTGGAAAGGATTAGTAATAATAGGTGTGGCCTTGTAGGAAGTGTGTCACTGAAGGGTGGGCTTTGAGATCGCAAAAGCCCATGCCAGGCCAGGCAGTGGTGGCACATGCCTTTAATCCCAGCACTAGGAAGGCAGAGGCAGGCGGATCTCTGTGACATAGAGGCTAGCCTGGTCTACAAAGCTACACTGAGAAACCCTGCCTCAAAAAAACCAAAAAAAAAGAAAAAAAGAAAAAAAGCCCATGCCAGACCTAGGTTTACTCTCCCCCCACCCCACCCCACTCCCGCTTATGGATCAGTATATAGCTCTCAGCATGCTGCAGCACCTGCCTGCATGCTGCCATGCTCCCCACCAAGACAATAATGACTAAACCTCTGAAACTGTAAGTGATCCCAATTAAATGCTTTCTTTTATAAGATTGCCTTGGTCATGGTCTTCTATCCACAGCAATAGAAGAGTGACTGAGACACTATACCTTGCAAGACTGATGATAATGGAAATCCCCTGGCACCCACCTAAAAGTACACAGACACAGTAATGTAAGCATTTATTATCCCAATATATCCCTACAAAGAAATGGGAGGCAGAGACAAGAGAATCTCCAAAAGCAAGCTTGTAAAATGCAGTAGCAAAGAGACTGTTTCAAATAAGGGGGGAAATTAAGGAGTGGTACCCAAAGGCTGTCCTGTGACTTCCATGTGTGAACCATGGAACACCCATACCCACACACACACACACACACACACACACACACACACACAGAGAGAGAGAGAGAGAGAGAGAGAGAGAGAGAGAGAGAGAGAGAGAGAACCTTAGGAAATGAAGGTACTCCTTAAGAAATAGTATTCCTTCCAGTTGATTATCCTGTTTTTCCATTATACAGATAGGCAATGAGAAATTGAACAGTGTCTCTCCAGAGTTGAGTTCAGCTGGAACCATGGGGAGAGCAGGGCTCTCCATTCACATTGTACTAGCTTCTGCTATCCCAG
Source organism: Cricetulus griseus (assembly GCF_003668045.3). Taxonomy (NCBI): domain Eukaryota; kingdom Metazoa; phylum Chordata; class Mammalia; order Rodentia; family Cricetidae; genus Cricetulus; species Cricetulus griseus. Next base: position 253,460,326 of record NC_048595.1, on the reverse strand, counting down.
AACCCAGAAGTGCCTGGATCATTTATGTTTTCCTTACTCAAGCATCTATTGAATGAGTAAAGCTGAGGAGTGCTGAAACTAAATTTGTAGATAGGAGATCATTTTGAGCCAAGACTCCTTAGAATTTCCCAGCAACTTTAAGAGTGTCTGGTAAACCAGGAAAGACATTTAAGAGCCTCAATGAGTGCGGCTGATGAAAAATTTACCTAATCAAAATAATATTTATAAGCATAGCATTCTAAACATGTCAAAAGAGATGAAGGAATTAAAATGTGAGGCTGCTCCAAAAAAGGAAAGATGTTTTCATGTTTACTGCTCCATGCTATATATTTATGTTTTATTGTTACTTTTTTAAATTCTTGCAAGGTGAGCAGCTGCAGTTGGAAGGACAAATATACTTTTTTTTTTTTTTTTTTTTTTTTTTTTTGGTTTTTCGAGACAGGGTTTCCCTGTGGCTTTGGAGGCTGTCCTGGAACTAGCTCTTGTAGACCAGGCTAGTCTCGAACTCACAGTGATCTACCTGCCTCTGCCTCCCCAGTGCTGGGATTAAAGGCGTGTGCCACCACCGCCCGGCTTAATATACTTTATACAAAAATGTATCTATATTCTAATCTCCCAAACTTACATGTCACCTTAAATGCCAAAAAAAAAAAAAATGAAATATTTTGAGCATGCGATAAAATGGAGGATCTCGTGCCATTAAGGTAGGTCTATGCTGTTCACAAAAATCTTTAAAATCACATCATCTTTCTCGGTGGTGATCAGTCCAGAGAGACGCTATATTGATGCCTTTAAAGTGGAAGGGATGTGGCTGGGCTCCAAGGGTACAAGTGAATTTAAAAGTTGGTAAAAAAAAAAAAAAAATCTCTCAGCTGAGCATTGGTGGCATACACCTTCAATCCCATCACTCAGGAGGCAGAGGTAGGCAGATCTCTGTGAGTTCAAGGCCAGCCTGGTCTACAGGGTGCATTTCAGGACAGCCAGGGTTACACAGAGAAAACTTGTCTCAAAAAATCAAAACAAAATCTCTCAGAAGATAAGCTGGAGACCACCATAATTGGGAGTTAGAAAATGGAACATTATAAGAAAAAAAAAAAAAAGGAAGGCCTGTCCTACGCTTCTAGACCAGCTCCCTGAGTACTGTGAGTTTCCTTTCACCAATGCATTGTCTTAATTTGCCCCTCAGGGAACGGAATCTGAGACAAAGATTTACACACAGGTGGGAAATTTCTTGAAGAAAGCTCTCAAGGACAAGATCATAAGGACATGAAGGAAGCAAGAGGGACATAGGGGAAACGAATCTGCTCCAGTGACAACAGGAGATTAAAGAGGTCACAAAGGCAGCCACTTGGTGAAGATGACATTAGAGAACAAAGGACTAAATCCATAAAATTGATGCTAGCTGGTCATAAATGCAAGGATGACACAAAAAGAAATCCTGGCCTTCTGTAAGGCAAACTTTGGATAAAGATACTTTCTAGAGAGAGACTTTACTGAGACAAGAGCAGCCGGTATTCCTGCAGTTGGAGTAACAACAGCTGGCTTAACCAAAGGAACTATGCAACCAATCACCTGTTCCTTATAATGGATCTTTGCATAATTTGCATTTAAATATCTTCTGTAATAAATCTATTACATTTAAAAATTGCCCAAATGTTTTCTTAATGAAACTTAGAATAATTAATGGGAACATTGCAGCTCCACAATGACTTCTGATCATATAGCTCCCATCAGTGCTAATTTCCATCATTCATGTTTAATTGTTCACACCTTAAGCTAGCACAACTACTGCTGAGTCACTTTAGGTGACCAGTCCAGAGTTTTCCCTTGGTTGTCTGAGTTTCTAAACATCACACCTTTCTCAAACTGTAACTGCTTCACACACACACACACACACACACACACACACACACACACACACAGAGAGAGAGAGAGAGAGAGAGAGAGAGAGAGAGAGAGAGAGAGAGAGGGAGAACTGTCCAGGAGATATCCTAAAGCCCTGATGAACACCAAGTCTGAAATTGTATTCTAGTCTCCATGATGACAGTAGTCTTTCAACCTTCAGAAAAATCAAGGTTCACTATCTTTGCACATAAGGTGAATTCTTTCCTTCTGTCTGTTCTCATGCCATAGTTACCAGAAGTAACTACAACTGCTTAGAGTCAAATCCTCTTCTGGGAACAAAAACTCTAGTTCCTCTGGATCTCACATGGGAATCAAGCAAAAGAATTCTCCCAGTAGGTCTCTTGGAATTATGATAATTGAGGCCATTCCTACCTGGCTCCTGGACTAATGAATTCTACATTCTTATAATAATGGTTAACCTTGAGTGAATACTATAGAGAGAGGAAAACATAACATTCCTAGATAACACCATGTTCAGTGGGTCCTTCAGTCACACCCTTAAACAGCTGTTCTGTTACTCTAAAAAGATCAGAAATTTCAAGGTAAAACATGTACAGTGGTTGTATTCATTTCTTTTTTCATTTCTATGACAGAAACACACTTAATAAAAACACCATAATGTATAGGGGGCTTATTTTGGCTCACAGTTTCAGGAGACAACTCATCCTGGCAGAGAAGTGTGTGAAGAAGCTGGTTTCGTTAAGTCTACAGAAAAGAAGCCATGATAATGTTGGCAACAGTTCATCCTCTCCCTTTTATCTTGTTTTGTACCCTGGCCCACGTCTTCCCACTTTAGCTAACTCAATCTATATACTCCTTCAAAAACAAACAAACAAATTCATAGCAGTTTGTCTCCTAAGTAATTCTAAACCCTGTCAAGTGAATAGTCAATAATAACCATCATGGTAGTACAGTACTTTGGTGACTGCAAAGTGAGTCATTTAGTCCCAAAGATGTAAAGAAATAGTGCTATGTCAGCAGATCCCCAGCTGTTATCACACAAATAATGGCATTGGCTATAACCTAGAGACAATGTAAACACAGTAATAGAAAGTACTGATTCCATGCTGGACCTCCTCAGAGGCAAAGCTGATGCACAGTGAAAAATAAGTTTTCCCAATCACTAATGAGTGAGGCACAGCAGCATTCCCAATCAGTAAGAATTATAAGCTGTAGTATTTTGTCCTACATTATGAGGGGATGCCCCAGAAGTCACTAGATTACTGTCTAGATGGTCTTATGGTCCAATGAGATTTAGTACAATTTAAATCACACCACTAAACATGCCATATTCTATTGACTATTTCCAGAACATACTACGAGTCAACACACACACATACACACACTCACGTGCACACACACACACACACACACACACACACACACACACACACACAAACACACTCACCTGAATCTCCATTGTTGCCAATTCCTCCAAATATCTGAGTGCTAACTTTGCTTATTGTTATTCCTAACCCTTATCATTTTCTCTACTTTTATATGCAGCACAGTTCTATAATGCTGTTGCTAGCATCACCCATAACCTTCAGAGGTTAACATTCATGGAACTTCTCGGGGAATTGGGTTCTTTAAACCCATAACATTTCTTTGTGGTTTAGAAACAGGATCTCCTGTGGTTGCCTAGCCTACCCCTCTATCATTTTTCTTAGTCTTCTGATCCCTTCTGCTACTGTCTTCCATGCCAACTGTGGTGCTTCTGCCTCATTAACATCATATGTGTCTGATTGCATAACCACCTCCAAGATTTACCTCCTTCCAGCACCCAGAAGCCCACTTGGACTTCTGCCTTCAAAGCATCCACAAATATCAAACAGGTTGTATACCATTATCTAATAATTCTCTTTGTTGATGGAACACAGATATCCCCATGCCTAATATGATGTATCATAGGCAAGCACCTTATTTTTAAAAATTGAGTCATTTGATATATTGTAGTTGCTGTTGCTGTTGCTGTTAGCTTACCTGCTATTTGTGAATGACATCAGCAGTCCTATAGTTTTCAAAAAGGAAAACCATCCTTTGGCATCAGTACTTTCACTATGTTTCACTTTATTTAAGATCTAACAGCACTAATCATAACAGCTGCTATCTGTTGAATGTTCACCATGTTCCAGTCACTGGACTGAGAAGTGTAAATTATTCCAAAATGTAATCTTCACCACAGGCCTAATTACCCCCATTTAATAAGTTGCTAAATTGAAGTTTGTCTAAACTCACACAGCTAACAAAACATAAATCCACATGTGCTGGCAAGAGATAACACACGACTAACACTGGCCAATAGTACTTCCTCTGCTGCTCATCTCCATCTATCTGTCCTCATCTTCCTTTCTTTCAGTCTCTCTACATGAAAAAGCACTTGTTTGCTACAACTAACTCCATTCGGTTTTCGTTTCCTCTTTAACCAGACTTCTACTTCTGTATTTCATTTAGCATCAAATTCTTAGACCATGACAACATACATGTCCTGCCGTTACTTTTTCATCTCAAGCTTGGTCACCAATTCTCTAGTCTGCCTTATGTGTTATTTTTTATAATCACCACTTTGCAAACAAGTAGCCTCATGTCAATCAAATGCGTGTCCAACAGAACATGATTCTCCTATCACCTTAGCAACTACTTCTTTTGACCTGTGATATCATTCTCTTTGACCTTCCTGTTACTTGATTCCGAATCAGCCTCATTCATCTACTAGATACCAATTTTATTTATAATATGCTAAGACGGTTGCCTCCCTGCCCTTCTCTCCCATCTTCATCTCCTGTGTACACCCCAGTACAAATGCTTAAAAGCTGATCACTCCTCTGAAAAAGAAGCTTATTAACCAGTTCACTGGGTAGTATACATTATGTCCCAAACACATTTGCTGAGCTGAAAGTGACCAGACATAAATTACCATGCAAAGTATTATGGTACATTAAGTATTTGAGGAAGCAGGGGATAGAAGATTCAATTATTAGGGTTATTCATTAAGGTAGATTTCTCAGAGGAACTAGGTGTTGAAGAAGCTGGTGAAAAGGGATTCGCTCTGTTACCTGCTTAGCTTGAAAAAGATGATAATTCATTTCCCCTTGTTCTCAAAGATAGCCAAAGAAAACAATTCAGCATGGTGCTGTAATAATCAATCTGTGTGTTTAATGACCCTTCAGCTATTTTAATTTAGTCATCCGTGAAATCATGAATGTGTACTTAAGTTCAAATGTGTAGTCTTTATTGTCACTTCAAACCCAAGACACATCATGACCAATTAAATAATATTTGCTCATCTTTCATCTATTCATATGATGGATATTTTTAAATCAGCTGAAAATCGTTTGCACGAGTGACTTATTAATGTGCTCAAAGCCACTCGATATTTTCAGATGCATCTGTCCCATAGCACAGAATCATAATCATTAGGACTCAGGCAGAGTTCCTCTATGCGCCAACTCATTAGGTTAACAATTCAAACTTCTGAGCCCCAGCATGATGGCGCATGCTTACAATGCCAGCACTGGGAGACTGAGGCAGGAGGAGTGCAAGTTGATAACAAGTCTGGGGTAACAGTGAGAACCTGTTTCCAACAAGTGAATAAATAGATCCCTTTTTATTATAACTTCCAGTGTCCATTTCTTCATCCATAAGACAGAAAAGTATGTACAGGGAATAATTGGAACATGGTTTGGGGAATCAATAAAAAAAAACTTACATGAAATAACCTGACCCAAGACAATGTTCACTAATCATTAATCCTGCCTTTTTCCTTTCCTCCTCTCCACAAATTTGGTGATTAACAATTTTATCCACATATTTCTAAAGAATAAAATAGAGAGAATGCAGTATCTGTATTGAAAGGAAATTTTTAAATAAGGTCATTTCCAATTTGCTGGCATTATAAATGTGCAATAGTATGCCTTTTGCCTATTTAGCATATTGTGGCTGACATTCCCAAGAAAACTTAATACATATATCTTCTGTTGCAGTGATTGTGTGCTACCAGTGTAAGAGTTATGATAGAAATAATTACGAAGATATTGCTAATCTATCACTATGATGGCTCTGTGCACTTTCCTACTGTTTTTTCTCTCCATTCCATTCTATTTAAAGAAATATTACAGAGTTTAATTTAAGTCAGAAATATCTAAGGAAAAGTATGCATATGTGAATTCATTGAACATTAAAATTTGGAAATATTACATGTTATGGGAGTCAAAACATGAGAAGATTTTTGAAGACAAAATGAAACCCAATTAAAATAAAATACTTTTTTATAGAGAAGGATTCCAATGAGTAGTAACTTTGAGCTGGAAAATTAGCCATGGTTAATTTAATGATAAAATGAAGTAGTTCTTGGGAAACAAAAAAAAATGTGTTTGGGGATATTTTCCTCTGAAAAAGGCCATGTATGGATACACAACAGAAACAGAGGTGTCCATTTTCTAGAAGAAGCAAGACATGGTTTGGGGGACATCAATATTGCTTGAAGAGCAGAAGAAACATGTAACTTATAAAACCAGATCCATTTGGGATTCATTCCAAAGCCAGGGAAATGGCAAATGTTCACAAAAAGTCTATACTGGTTATATTTCATGTCTCTCTGCAAATTGGGGTGGGACCTAGAAAGCAGAGAAAAATGAATATAGCTATAGATAGAAAAAAACTCTAAAAATCATAATAAAGGTCTTATTACTTTTATTTTCAGAGAGTAGAAGTCTCATAGAATGTGATAGAATATTTTCCCAACATGTCTTATCTTGGAGTTTCAGTCCTTGGTAAGTCTCCCTCAGCAATTCCTAAAATTTTAAAGTTTAGATCGCTTTGCATTTAAGATGCTTTGGCAAAGGCTGTAATGAGAATTTTAAATCTGAGCAAAATCTCTTGAAGTTCTAAATGAGGCCATCAAAGAGAACATTCACCAGATGGAGCCAGCGATTGATCTAAAGCCCAGAGTCTTACTGTTCATCTTTTGTTTTCCAGCAAAGAGAAATTTTACAGGATATTCTTTCCTCTTAAAGACATAAGTTTAAAAATGTACAGTTTAAAATACAGACACTACAGCTCATGTACATTTATAGAAGAGACAGTAGTGCACTTTTGGTCAGATCCAAGAAAAGCACAGACTGTCTTTAGTTGGGTTTTCTCTGTTGGTATCACAATATACCAGAGACAGAATAATTTATTTTTTTAAAATAGGATTTTGTTTGACTCTTGGTTCTGGAGGCTGAGTAGTCAGGAGCCTGACATAGCATACTGGAAGGCATGACAGCATAGCAGACCACATAATACAAGACAGAGCAAGGGTGCTAACTGTAGTCTCTGCCTCTTCTAAAAGGGGACCCCACCCTTATGAACTTCATTTAACCCTGTTTCGAAAATGACCCATCTCTAAATACCACTGACACATAAATTTTTGGGAATACAGGGCTGAGAGATGACTCATCAGTTAAGAGCACTGGTTGTTCTTCCAGAGGACTTGGGTTCAATTCCCAGCACCTACATGACAGCTCACAACTGTCTGTAACTCCAGTTCCAGGATCTGGCACACTCACACAGACATCTATGCATGCAAAACACCAATTCACATATAATAAAAAATAAATAAATTTGGGGAATACAGTTTAGACAGTGACCCATGTATCAACCTGTGATGGGTCAACAAGGTCTAGACCTTGTTGAATGCTTTAAGATACAGCTAGATTGTATGACCTAGATCATTTCACTCCCTTTCTTTGTATAGTAGTGGAGCAGAAGATGCTGAAATTTGAGATGAAGGCAGAGGCAAAACTAGAAAAAGCCTGATACCTGATTTGCCTTACGACAATTAGTATTTTATGTGAATGATAAGTTTAGCCACTTTGGGGGTTATTAATATTGGTCTAAATGTTTGCCATCACACATCACTGAAGCCTTTGCATGCACAGTCAATTCAGTGAAAAGGAGTCTATGAGATACAGGCTCTTTACATGGTGAGACAGTTTCATAAGTAACATATCTGTTTATTATGAATTTAATGTTTCTTGATGGTCCTAGTAAAAACACTACAAATAGAACTTCTGTTCCCAGTTACACAATTTAACCACAGCAAATACTGCTAGTGAGGCCATGGAACTGGGTATTTGGTAACTTCATACAGATGACACTGAAGCATTATGCAACTGAAATTAATTTTTAAATCAGTACACTTTAAATAGATTATCTTTCAAAACGTAGGTAAACTTTGTCCAATCAGCTGCAGGCCCTTAGCATAAGCAACTGAACCACCATAAAGATGAAAGACTTCTTCCAGCAGATGCCTCATACAAGCATATACTTGTTCCCAGTCTCTGGCCTAGAGGAAAACCCTTTAGGTTTGCCAGCTTCGATGGCCGTGTAGATCGATGCCTGTCCCAAATATTTGTGTGCTCTCATGTATATGGGTTCTATTTCTCTAGGAAGCCTGAGTCCTGGTGGCTATACTTTGACACAGAGATGGAGACCATAAAGGAGATCCAGTAAGAAAAACCATAGCTCCTGCTCATCTGCCAGTTTAAGGAAAACAGGATCTCCATTTAATTTTGGATTTAACACTTTGTTGCAAAAATGTTTGTAGATGTTTTTCATTAGTCTTGATACTGGTTTTTGTATCTTAAGTTTCTCATCTTTTCAATTACAACTACAAACAAATTTAAAAAATGCTATCCCCAGAAGGTCAAATAAGAAATGTGTATATAAACTGAGAGCAGCTAATTTCCAGATGACTTATTAGACAACTTCTTACAATGGACCTCTTGGGAAGGAGTATATGAAACTCACAGGAGCATCATTGCCCATGGCAAATCAGGTTTCCCAAAATAGCAGCAGCCATATACCACCAATCCCATGTGACTCCTCTGGGGGAATACTATGCCTCCTCCCCTTGAAACTACATAAATCTCTGCTTCCTTTAACCCACTATGACAAAAGTGATTAAATGTGATTTTTTAATACAAAGCCATAACAGTGACATGTTTTTCTGCCTTACTTTTTCAAGCCCTTTGATCTGTGGGATGCCCAGATGCTATTTATGCAGGTCAACAAATCCAAATGTGTCCATATGCGAGGATCACATACAGAAATGAAAAGAAAACAGAGAAAAGGGTTCCGAGGTTTTTCCTTGGAGACAAAAAGGAAGGAGAGAAAGAAGAATAAGGGGGAAAGGGAGAAGAGGAGAAGATGTAATGGAGAAGAAGAGGGACAGTTATAGACTAACTTGTGCTCCAAAATGACTATACTTGGAGACAAGGCTTTCAGGTTAAAAAAAAAAATTGCCTAGATTGCCTATCTAATAGAACCAGTGTCTATGTTAGAAAAGGAAGAGGTAACAAAGATCTCTCTCCCTCCACACATGCATGCAAAGAATGCACTGTAAGGACAGAGTAAATAATAATAAGTATATATAAATAAAAGGTTAAAAGGCTATACCAAAAGCTAATCCCACCAGCACCTGGATCTTGAAATTCTTAAATTTTTTTTTTGGAATTCTTATTATGAAATCCCTAGAGTACTAACATGACATCTTTGAGCCAGAACCCTACCTCTAGCCTAGTACCAAGTTTCTTACACACAAAAGCTATGCAAAGTAGTAAGATTGTTCTTCTCTACAAATCACTAAGTTTTAGTGTGATTTGTTTCCCAACAATGGCTAACTGTACACTGCACTTGAGGGCATATAAAAATGTTTGTGTTTTGTTTGCTTTCATTTGGTTTGCTTTGGTTTGGTTTTTTGAGGCAGGGTTTCTCTTGATAACCCTGGCTATGGCAGAAATCAATCTGCTGATCAGGCTGGTCTAGAGCCCAGAGATCCTCCTGCCTATTCCTCCCAAGTGCTGGGATTAATAGTGTGTGCCACAACTATTGCACATTAAACTGTTTTGCCAGGTGTGCTTAAAATTAAATAAACAATGACTAAACAATGTCAGTACAAAGGTTTTTGAACAAGAGATTATCTAATACAAAATAGTTTACCACAGTAAGCAGGCTAGGGTGACAGAAACTGCATTCAAAGTTTGAGAAGGAAAAGATCACTGAAGACTCATGGGGGCGTGTGCTTGGACTGAACACTGTCCTCCCAGAATTCATGCTAAATTCCTAATCCCCATGCTTCCGTGGGAGAGATATGTAAAGCCTAGTCCAGTGGAAACAGTGTCTATAAAAATCTAAAGAAGAAAAGGAGTGGGAAGACAGATCATGTGGGAAAGTACTTGCCTTTCAAGCAAGAACATCTGGAGCTTACTACCCAGGACCTACAGTTAAAGTGTTGGCTGTGGTGGTAGTTTGTAATTTCAGTAATGTAGAGGGAGACACAGCGGGATTCCTGGGATTTTCTGGGTAGCCAGGCTGTACAAGTTTGTGAGTTCCAGGTTAGGGAGAAACCTTGTCACAAAACAATGTGAACAGTGTTTAGGAATGACTCTACCAGACAATTGAGCATTCAGTGATTCTTCTCACAGTCCTTTAAAAAATTTCAATGATTATTCCAATTCCCCAGACTTATCCCCAGCCTGCAGCATACTACTGCTGGGGGTCTCTCCTTTCCTTCTGTCCCCATTTCTAGGGAACTCACAGATCTTCTCATTCAGTCTTCCTCCCTCACCTCATCCCTTTGTCTCAGCCACCAACACCCAGAAACACTTCCTACCTAGAAACCAGCTGGTCATGCTGGCCAGGGAATCAGATAAGTGATTTTTCACTCTCCCTCCTGTCTCCAAATCCAAAATCGAAAATTTTAGCCCCTGCTTTGTAGTAGACTACCTGCTGCAACCTCTTCTTCCTCCATTACCAGAGGACTCCCCAGATCTTCTCACGCAGCACTCCTCCCTTGCCCTATACATTTATCTCAGCCTCCAACACCAGGGGCACTCTCTAACTGATAGCACACTGGCCACAACAGCTCAGGTAGGTGGTCTTCACTTTGCTTCCCCTTCTCCACTTCCAATCCATCGGTCTCATCTCCAGCCCCGTAGCAGGCAGGCCACAGGCAGGGTGCTGTACTTCCACTGTGCTTCTATTCCCTGGGAACTTGGAAGATCCTGATGGTAAACCATGTTCCTCCATCCTGTGAACGCTCTTGGGCATCACTACCTCTAGACTAGCCCCATTCCTCTGTGTCAGCTCCCCATACCTAGAAGTACATTCTACCAGGATCTCCCAACGTGCACACCTGGCAGGGCTTCCAAAGTATCAGGCAACCAACAGCCACCACACACTACTAAGATCCAGAGATGGCAACAGGATACAAGGAAGTGAACACCCACCCAACAAAAGCAAGATCAGATATCAACACTTAAAGAGAAATACTCATCCCAAACTGAAATACCTAGACACCAACTATAAAACACAATCAATAACAGCCAGGATCATATGTCTCTAACAGAAGACAACAAGCATGCTACAGTAGCCACTGAAACACAAGAAACTGACTTCAAAATAGCTATTATAGATGTGTTCAAGGACCTTTAAAAAGGGCATGTGCAAATCCATTAATGAAAACACAAATAGTGCAATGAAATGAAGAAAATAGTTCAAGACATGAAAGGAAAAAACAACAAACTGAGGTAAAACTGGAAGTGAAAAATTTAAGAAGCCAAATTAAAACCTCAGAGGTATGGAAGAAAAGGACATCTCAGTCAAAGAAAAACATCAAGGCACAAAACATCCAGGAAATCTGGGACACTATGAGAAGACCAAATCTACAAATAATAGGAATAGAGGGGGAAGCTCAAGTTCATCCTCGGCTACATTCAAGGCTAGCCTTGGCTACATGAGATCAAGGAAATAAAGAGAGACAGCGAGAGGGAAAAATAATGAAAGAGAAGAAAAGGAGCCACCGAGGGAAGGATAGGAGAGAAGGAGGAAGGGAGGCTGTCTTAGGTAACCTGGTGGAAAAGAGTCTTCCAAAGACCCAAAGTGACACAGGTCAGAAACTAATGTCTTCTGTCCAAACAGAAAACTCTCTATGGAGTGCTGTTGATTAGGGTCAGCAACATATGCCCAAGGTCGCTTTGACTTGCTCCTATGCTTTCAGCTTCTTATTCTTAAACCTTGGCCCTGCACATCATTTTCTGTATGTGTAAGCAGTATTTGACAGAACGGCTTCCCAAGACCAGTCTGTGATACTTGACCTCCAGCTAACTCCCACCTTGCTTTCCAAACTCCAGCAGCTTTCTCTGTTGGCTTCAGAGTTTTCCATGGCTTTCTTACCCTCACTATTCAGTTCCTAAATGTTAATCCCCATCTAGTTCTGGGCACTTTCAATGTAAAGAGTGTCAATAAATGCACCCGCTCAGGTCTTTTCAGTAAAAGAGTCTAAAACTTTTTAAAGGCCAACCACATGCAAAGTAACCATTTAAGAAAAGAGGCTATTAGTAGTGGACTTAAGAATTCAAAGGGGAGTATAAGTAGGAAAGAAAAGACAAGCCGAGGCAGAAAGGCAAGTCCAAGGTCCCACAGTGCAGCCCTTTTCTTTGTCTTTGTGATTGTAAGCACCCATTTATAGGAGATGGATTCTGCAATGAGTTTTCTATAGACCCAAATTTCACCTAGCCTTTTGACTATAATCCACATCAAGGTGGATTATAGTCCAATGTTCACAACTCTTGCCCCTAGTCCTTTGAGTCTATAAATCTAGAGTATATGTAGATTGGCCAGGTCAAATAATACAGGACGTGAGGAGAAAATTGAACTGTAACTTCAGCTTCCTGCAGCCTGAATGTTACTTTGCAGTGTTTGCTGTTGAAACTTTTGTAGAAACTGAGTAGTCATTATGTCACAGTTTCCCCTAAAAGGAGTTATTATTTATTGAAATTATACTAGGCATCTCAATTTTCTTTTTATAAAGAACACTTTTCCTACCATATCCCTTAACTGGATCCAACAGCAGTAGAGGCTGTGGAGTGTAGATGATGGACAGAGTATAATACTTGTTTCTTAATATGACTCACATTCAAATGCATGATGGGAGTTGAGTTCTGCATTGAGAATAAACTAGTTCGTGGCTGTGCCTTCACTATATGCCATACAATAGCTCTGTGGTATAGACAAACCCTGAGAGGAAATAGTATTAAGCTATGGATGATAAGCTGTGAAGACATTACTTTCTAGCTAGGAAAAAATTTCTGGGTTTTCAGTTAAGATAGGTGACACCTATCTTATTTTGCCTTCTCAGATTGTTCATAGACAAGAGAGGGTAGAATCAACCTTCCTGTGACTCATCTTCAAAATCAACACAATACAATTAGACAGCATAGGTCACAAGCATTTGCAGATATGTCTGAATGAGAATATAAAACAAGAAAGTGCACTCAAAAGGTAGAGGCCTTCCCTTCACCATTGTGTAAGATGAGTATTAAACAAATAAAATTTTCACAAGATGCACACTGATACTAATACCACTGGACAGCAAGTTACATTTCATATCATCTAATTCATACTTAGTATTTCTGACTCACACAGATTATGTAAGAGTAGTAAAACCTGACAGTAGGCAGTGTCTGAAAATTGTTGGATGTTTCTCATTTATAACTATTTTGTCCTTAAGAACTTGGGGGAATAGAGGTGCTCTGAATCTTTACTCATGTATCTAATGTGGCCTAATTCAGATTCTGGTAGGATGTATAGTTTCTGGACTCTCAACTATTCATCTGCTGTGTCTCTGTCCCTAAACCCTGATAAGCTGATGTGACCATGGCTCCTTTATAAGTTAACTGTCATAGATGGCCTGACTTCACCTGGACTTACTTCACTCAGTTTGAGAATATTTTAATTGTGTCCTACAATGTGCCATCACTCACTCATACCACATGCCAATATGTAAAAAATGACTTAGTCTTTGCCAAATGATTGCTTCTTGGTAAGATGTGAATAATTTGCCTTATAATAATTGTCATCTATCAAACTGCATTTTCCACCAATAAGTGACTTTGCTGTTGTGCTCAACTCCAGCTAAATTTTTCATTAGTTGGATGAGTGCATTCTGGCACCTGTTTATAATGTCAACTAATATTTTTTCATGAAATGAAACCTTGGGAGATGAAAACAGTGTGGTGTTTAAAGAGATATATTACCTTTCAGAACGAGGCCTCTGTGTGTCTGAATTTTATAAATGTCTCCAGAGGTTTCATCAGGATATGTAGCCACATGTCACATGTCTCACTCAAATGATCACATGCTCAACATGGTGTGTCATCCTCAGATGTCTTAAATGAAATTGTGCTTAATGCTTTAAGATCTGGGGATCACCCAAGTGGAGGGCTTTAGATTCCAACTTCTCAAGGAGTGCCACAAAAGGTCTACACACTAAATTCTCACATTCAAGAGTCAAGCCTCAAAATTTAGACAGCAAGCAAACATGTTTATTGGAGAATAGTGGAGACACAAATATTTTATTCACCAAGTGATTATTTATTGAGGAAGCAGAAAAGTCATAGAATACACTCTATGTATTACACAGGTAATGCAAATCAATCACTTTATAGGATAACATCTGCAACTTATACATTTCCAAAGAAGTTTGGTTAGTATAAAGCTAAGTAACAATTTGCGGTTTCAACTCTTTTCAAATGATTGTGTTTAACATGCATTTAGAAAATCTGAAATTCAGAGTTTTATATTACATTTCAAAATCATTCAACCTAAAATACCTAATGTTCACAAGCTTGGTGGATGCTTCTGAAGGTAGAGATAGACAGGTTCAATACAGATTGCACGTAGCCGAAAATGGACCTGCATGTTCTTTTGATGTATGATCATTGTTTGGGCTTTTGATTTGAAGTGGCATCTGATAGAATTCAAGCAGTCATACTATAATTGAGTTTTTCTAAATTGTAAATCTATAAAGAGATAGAATATTAGTTAAATTTATTTGCCAGGGCCTAACAATGGATTTGGCATATGTAAGGCATTCAACAAATGGCTGTATGAAAATCTGGATGATCGTAAATTAGTAGATATATGCAATTTATCCACCATAGATGCAAGAGCGAGCATTGTCATAAGAATAAGGTTATGTCAATATGGTCCAAAATGCATCAAATTTTCTTCAAAAGTATGTGAGCTTCATTCTTTGCTTCATTTAAGCAAAAATAACATGGGCCACAATTTTAAAATAGAACATTGTTTTGGCAAAAAAGAGGAATTTAACTATATGAATTTTGTTTAATTTTATAATTAAACTATATACATCTTTCATACTTGTACTTCTTTCCTAGAATGTGGAAAATAAATTTTGTATGTATCTTATGGTATTGAAAAATAGTTTGAATACAAAAAAATACAAGATACATAAGAGCACCCTTCATATCTGTTAAAGTATGATTATATATATATATATATATATATATATATATATATCATATAGACTCACACACACACACACAACACACACACACACACACTATATATATATATATATATATATATAATATATGAATATCAAGACTATTTGAGGAGCTGTAGAGCTGGCTCAGAGATTAAGACATTATATATTCTTTGAGAGGAATGAGTTCAGTTCCCGGCACCCATGTCCTATGACTCACAACCACATATAACTCCAGCTCCAGAGGATCCTATGCCCTCTCTGGCCTCTATAGGTTCCTGCATATATGTGCATATACATGCACACGTACTTATAATTGAAACTAAAATAAATCTCTTAAAGGTAGCTTTTCCAGAATCCTACCATCCTTCATCTACTATCATTGGGTAGTTTTGCATATTCTTTAATTTCATGTAGAATCACAAAATAAATACATCTTTATGTCTGTTAGCCTATGACCAAGGAGTTCCATCCATGTTGTTGCATGTAGAATTCATCTTTTTAATTGGTGTACATTTCATTAAACACACTATTATCTGTCTATCCCTTTACCTATTGAACAGCATCTGGCTACATGCAGTTCCGTACTATTATGAATAAACTGCTATGAATGTTTTTATGTATATTTTTGTAGACATACACACTAATTTGCCTGTGTATAACCAAGAGTGAAATTGCTTGGCTACACATAGATTTAGAAGATTCTGAGCAATTTTCCAAAGTGCATTTACAGTTTTGGATTCATGTCAGAGATATATAATCTACTCTTTCACGTGCTTATCAACAATTCATTTGCCAGGCTTTTGTTTCAGGCAGTGCTGGGGATGGCTCCTGTGTAACCAGGCACATGAGAAAAGCCAGGCCTCCATTTTGCTATGTGGCTCTGTAGCTATTGTTTTGTTTGCTTCTTAACAAAATGCTAATAGCTTGTCTCTCCTCTCCTTACCTTTTATCTTGTATTTGTAATTTCTATTATGAAAAACTTCAAATATGCAGCAAAGTAGAGTTGAAAATAAAAAATATCTGTATACTTATGGTTTATATTTCAGAGCATTTTGTCATTTGTGTTGCATAGATTTGTTTAAAATTTACAAGTAAATTACATAAGACATAACAATATCCAACCCTTAAATCATAATATTTTCCTATATAACATTTTTAAATGAAAAATTCAACCAATTACAATGAATTCTAATGTTGGCTAACACCTAGTACATAGTCAAATTTGCCCAGTTATTAACACAATCTTTTTCTCATTTGTTCTGTTCACAATAAGACTTAGACAACACAGTTACTTTGTTCCCATTCAGTGAAACAAAAGTTCAAATGTAGGGGCTAAATGGATAGTTCAGTGAGAGAGAGCACTTCCTTCGTGTACATGAGGACCTACATTTGAAAGCCCAGCACCAATGCACAAAGCTTAACAAGGCAATGAGTGTCTGTCACCCAAGCATTAGAGTATAGAGATGAGCAATGTGATAATTTGAATGTAGTTGATCCCCATAAGCTCATAGGGAGTGACACTGTGAGGAGGTTTGGCCTTGTTGAAGTAGGTGTGGCCTTGTTGGAGGAAGTGTGTCACTGTGGGGACGGACTTTGGGGTCTCCTATGCTCAAGTTATGTCCAGTGCAGTTCACTTCCTGTTACCTGTAGATCAAGATGTATTAACTCTCAGCTTCCTCTCCAACACCATGTCTACCTTCATGCCAATATGTCCTGCCATGAAGATAATGTACTAAAAAAACCTCTGAAACTGCAAGCCATCCAATTAAACGTTTTCCTTTATAAAAGTTACCGTGGTCATGGTGTCTCTTCACAGCAATAGAAACCCTATCTAAGAAAGGAGCTTGCAGGCCAGCCTAGCAGAAACAGCAAGCTTCTTGTTCATTGAAAGACCCTGCCAAGGCAAGAAGGCACAGGGCGATAGAGGAGGCCACCTGATGTCCTCTTCTGGGTTCTTCAGGTCATGTGCATATATTTACATTCATGTTCCTCACCCACACTCACACAATAATTCTAACACAAGTTTTATTATTTTATTATTATCACCATTATTATCATGTGACAAAACTTTATATACAGCAGGTTTTCCTATTCTTAAGCCCCCTCTAGTATCTAAGTATTATAGAGCATGCATAGTTAAACACTCAAGTATTTATTCAATATTTTGTAAATCTCTATTATTTGTTTAGACACTTGAGGTATTCAAGGGAGTTGATAGTGTGTGCTGATAAGGTAAGTATTTCATCTTGAAGTGACAAAACAAGCAAATAAAAACCTAAAGTTTCTCATACAAACCTCCATAGAAATTTTAAGTGGTATTGGTTAAAATAAATATCTTCTTAAATTCTCTAAAAGATTACCATTACCTTCACAGCCTATTTTCCCACAGACGATTTCCATTCTTGGTGGAAATTGAGTAACCTTTCATTGCTATTATTAGCAGCAGGC
Organism: Cricetulus griseus; assembly: GCF_003668045.3. Classification (NCBI taxonomy): domain Eukaryota; kingdom Metazoa; phylum Chordata; class Mammalia; order Rodentia; family Cricetidae; genus Cricetulus; species Cricetulus griseus. Next base: position 253,442,640 of record NC_048595.1, on the reverse strand, counting down.
AAAATACCAGATAAAAGGAATCTGTGGCTGTTCTGAATAGAAAGTCAAATCAGCTGTACATGACATCCTCAGTGAAAATGGAGTTAGGATTTTATTGTTGCTCCAATTAAAATTTGTGTTCCTAAAAATATTTATGACACATTTAGAGCAAATGTGAGAGCTAAAAGTTCACTGGTTTGTTGTTGTTGTTGTTGTTCCTTCCTATACAAGCTTAGTCCACTAAGTTTGTTGGGAACAATAACCTAGAGACTCAGAAAAGAGCTCAGGGTCACCAGTTGACTTGAGACTGCCACCATTGTTCACCATTGCTCACCTCAGCTGTCACTAAGCCTGTTGATTACCATATATCACTACTCAATTACTTTTGGTTTATTCAGAGGTACACAATCTTTACCTAAAAGTGGGGGCGGGGACAAAGTGTCCTGCCTGGTGAATAGATATCATCTGAATACAATATGGGTTATTCTGAAAAAGGGCTCTAATGACCTTCGTGCCTCTGTGTGTGTGTGTGTGTGTGTGTGTGTGTGTGTGTGTGTAGGCCAGATGTCAGCCTCAAATGTTTTCCTCGATTGTTTCTCAATCTTATTTTTTGAGAAAAGGGAACTCACCAAGTCAGCTAGACTAGATGGCAAACAAGTTCTCTGCCTCCCCAGTACTGCCTCCCCACAACTGCCTTTTACACTGGTGGTAGGGAATCTGTCTTTATGCCAGAACAGCCAGTACTTTACTGACTAAGCCATCTTCCTAGACTGCTCTCTTAATGCTTTTGACAACTCTTGACACACATTGGTCAGCTACCTCTAAATATATGGTCATTGTCAGTTTCCTTGCTGTCTGCTCTATTTCCTAGAGGCTGCTCCTGAGTATGAAGAGAGGCGACCTTTGCCAAACAAAGCAGTCATGCTGCAGAGTTATTAAGAAGGTTGGCCTTCCTTAGCCATTGTGTGCATGACAAGAATACAAGCAACCATTTTATGGGGTAAAATGCAGAAACAGACTCTTCTGAATTCACTCGTCATAAAAGGAGAGGAGAAAGTGTTTTGAAGACAGGAAAAATACAACAGCATGAGACCATATGGACTAATCTTCCCTTGAATGGTCTATTCATATCTCTTGCAAGTGTGCTTTCACTTGGATATATCTGCTTGCTGTTGTTTTCTTTGTCTTTTGCTGAACTGTTCTTGCTGAGCGTGCAAGAACCAAGGAAACAGAGAACATCTGGATGCTATACCTGGGAGTGCCTGAAGGTAGCAGAGTTCTTCCTTTCCATAAGCAGAGAGCTACTTACAGTCCTAGAACTAGGAATCCTCACTCTCTCTCCCATACACCCCTCCCTCTCTTTTCCTGGAAACTTTGTCCCCTCTCCCTTCTCACACTCCTTACCTCTCTCCCATGTCATCTCAGCATCTTAAGAATTGCCCCAATCCCTGGATAAGAGATATTCCCTAGGTGCACGGGATAAAGTAGAACAATCTTGGTTATCTGGGAGTATACCAACCCCAGCTCACTGCTCTCTGAGTCTCTCGGCCTTGAATAAAGGCAGATGAGTTTTTTAAGAGCTGTTGGGAAAAACCAACTCTGAAGTGACACCCTCGGGGGAGCTATTCTCCACAACTACCATATGCTTTGGCCCCAAACTCATTAGCAATGAGATCTCTGTACTGCCCCTCTGCTCTTCCTCTCCCTGTCTTGGGTCACAGAATCCCAGTCCTCTAATACGGCTTCTTTCTGACTCTGTGCTTCTGTTTCCCTATTCACTCAGTGTCAGCCAATCCTTGGTTTCCGCTCTAGCTAAGTACATTCTTCTCCCATGAGCTGCTTCACTATGATTTGTCATAACACAGTTCACATTTTCTCATTCCTCTCTGAGCTCCAGTTCAGAAACATTTTCTACTTTTCAAAGCATCCTTGGCAATGACACAGTGCTCTGCAGGAGTGTGCCTCGTCATCAGTTACACAGCAGCTCAGGCTCCTGCTCCTACTCTGAAGCCCTGGGTATTTGTGTTCTTTGCCTCAAACGTAGACACAGAGTTCTAAGAACTGTGGACCTGTAACAGGAGTCTTTCTCTTTTCTCTGTCCCACCAGCCAGCTCCTTAATAATGACACAGACAGTTATTATTAATTATGAAAGCTTGGGTTTTGCTTAGGCTTGTCTCACTAGTTTGTATAACTTAAATTAACCCATTTATATTAATCCACTTTTTCCCTCCTTTATTTAAATTAGAAACAAACTTGTTTTACATGTCAATCTCAGTTCCCTCTCCCTCCCCTCCTCCCCTGCCCCCCACCAACTCCCTATTCCATTCCCTTTCTGCTCTCCAAGGCAGGTGAGGCCTTCCATGGGGAACTTCAGAGTCTGTCATATCTTTTGGAGCAGAGCCTAGGCCCTCCCCCGTTTCTAGTCTGAGATAGGATCCCTCTATGGGGAACAGACTCCCAAAGTCCACTTGTGTGCTAGGGATAAATACTGATCCACTGCTAGAGGCCCCATAGTATTAATCTACTTTTTGCCAAGTGGCTTTATACCTGTCTTTCATTCTGTATGTCCAACTCCCTCCATGTTACTGGCATCTGATGTGTGCCTACATTCATGTCCTTTCTCTCTCTCTCTCTCTCTCTCTCTCTCTCTCTCTCTCTCTCTCTCTCTCTCTCTCTCTCTCTCTCTCTCTCTCTCTCTCCCTCTCCCTCTGCCAGAAGTCCCACATATACCTCTGCCTACCTATTGGCCATTCAGTTTTTTGTTACACCAAACACAGCTATATATCTTCACACAGTGTACAAATATCCCACACAGTGGGCCCTCTAACTTTTAACTTTCAGCCAACTTCTGAATGGCCCTTGGCTAGCCTACCCACAGCCTGGGAGGATGATCATTATTTTGAAGAAAGGAAGCTAGAGTCCCATCAAGAGAGAGATGGGGTGTGGCCATTTGGACATTCTGCCTAAATTTGCCTTCCTCTGCCATATTACTTGTTGTTAATTGCCTACTTTAGGACCAAATGTTAACTTTATCCCTCAGTCCCCTCCCACTGTTCAACATGGAAATCTATTCAGAGCAGTGTGGGCTTGAGAGACTTTCTTTTCAGTGCCTGGATAGGGAGCTAAGGGAGCTTTGATGATAAAAGAGAAAGTTTGTAGGATATAGCTAAAAGATACAGTTTATGTGCTAGCTAGAATCATCTGAGAGGAGGGAGACTCAATTGAGAAAATGCCTCCGTAAGATCAGGTTGCAGGCAAACTTGTAAGGTATTCTCCTAATTAGTGACTGATGGGGGAGGGCCTAGTTCATCCTGGGTGGTGCCATCCCTGGCCTGGTAGTCCTGGGTTCTATAAGAAAGCAGGCTGGAAAAGCCATGAGGAACAAGTCAGTGAGCAGCACCCCTCTGTGGCTTCTGAATCACCTCCTGTCTCAGGTTTCTGCCCTGTTTAAATTCCTGCCTGACTTCTTTGATGATGAACAATGATATGGAAGTATAAGCCAAATAAATCCTTTCCTCCCCAGCTTGCTTTGGGGTCACGGTGTTTCATCGGAGCAATAGACACCTTAACGAGAACAGCATAAAATCAAGGACATGGACGGTATTCAGTGCACGCTTGGTCACTGGGGACAAAAGGGTTGGTGCTGACACATTATCTTTCACATACTGCTGTCAAGAAGGGAGCATGTGGCTCACAGAGGAAACTATAGTTACCTCCAGAAGACAGGCATGTCCCTCTGGGAGAAGAGCCAGAGTCCTTGTCTTCTACTCTCTTTTCCAAGTGGGAAACCAACTCTCTATACCAACCTTTATGATGTGTTTCAGAAATCCAGGACCAATGTGTGCTCAGGCTTAATTTTCTTTAAGAATCCTGCTTGCCCTCAGTACCATTGGGGGATGTGGAGGTGTGGCCATCTAGTGGCAGCCTTAACTATAACACCATTCTCCAGTTGGAGCTCTTCTGTAAGTGGGAGAGGAACTGGTCTGAGATCTCCATGAATAACTGCTTTTTTTTCCCCCTTAGAGACCACAAAGATCTGTGTAGTACATGAAAATTTGACTCTTCTGTCTTAGCTTTTATGCCATGTACTCCCACGGGCTCTCCCAGAAGCCGGAAGGGTCCTTCTCGGATAATCTCTCTTCGATTTGAGTTTCCCTGGGGAGAAGGACCCTGTTACTCCCTCTGCTTTCTCAGTAGCTTCTTGTTATATCTTGTTACCATTGATTCTTCCCAACTCAGAGACTTCACATTTCCTCCAAGTACAAAATAAAAGAGATGAAAAGTGCCAGGTATTGCAATCAGTTGCAAGTCCCCTGAGGCCTTCAGTGGATATTAGTCACATGTGGTAGTAAGAGAAATGGTGGAAAAAGAACGTCCGCATTAATGTGGTTATTCAAACTCCTGTTAGTTTCACACTGGAACTAAGTGATAGGATCCTGTTGCCTTGGCCACAGGACATAGAGAAATCAAGCTCGAACTGGGATGGCAGCTTGCTCCTTTCTGACTAGCCTTCAGATTGTTAGAAGGCATTGTTCAGACTTCTGGAGGACAGTTGTAATTAGCAGTATTACTCAGCTGTGGCCCTTGCATGCTACACCGCTGACCCCACCAGGAAAGAGGATCTCCTGGTGCAATAATGACAAGTTCATTATAGATGTAACCAAAAAGTTTCTTACTGAACTTGAGGCCTGCTTCACAGGAAGGAATTCATATCTGGTACTGTAAACCTAGTCAAAAAAAGAAAACAGTGGTAAGAGAGATCACAGGCCCTAGAAGAGATAATACTGTTGTTCTTTTGCTAAATGTACACTGTTGTACCTGTCAGACTTTTACAGTACTCAGCAGTGACTGCAGAAACTCATAACTGGTTAAATACAGAGAATAAGTGACTATTGTATGGCATGGGACACATTTATCAGCCTCCCTAAGGTTCAAGAAACCTTGTGGAAAAAGGGACAGAAAGAATGTAAAAAGCTGGGGAAAGGGACATAACATGGATTTTGTACTCTTGACTTGACCCTAGATAATAGGATGCCATTGCCAGATGTCCCCTAATCCTAAGAGCCTCTTCATTCAATAGAAACATTTTCTTCAGTGGTATACCTTTATGAGGGTCCCCATGGTCCTGTAAACAAATATCAGCTATATTCCTACACACAACTCTAATTAAATTCATTGAATCACACACACACAAACACACACACACACACACACACACACACACACACACACACACACCATGAAAGTAGAAGAGAGGCTTATAAGGAAGAGGAATGAGATTAAATTAGTGAAACTGATCATGGAAGGGTATAAGAATGGGAAATGAGGGTAAAAATGACCCAAATATTTTATGTACATATATGAAAATGAGATAATATATACCCATTATTGTATATAATGAGTATATCCCACTAAGAAGTATTTTTATTAAGAGAATTACATCACTTTTTAAAATTCTTACTGCTATATGCATATGTATATGTATGCACAAACATATAAATAAGCCCTGCTAAATGCATTTTGGGATATATATATATATATATATATATATATATATATATGGTTTCAGGACCGAGCACTCTTCATTGGAGAGCCTATAAGGGGGGCTCATGCCTGGTGGAAGTCAATTCTCCTCCCAGAAGTCATTAGTTGCCTATAGTTCTTTTTTCTAGGTGTAATACTCCATAATATTTTCCCCCTTCCATGTTGGCATGTCTACTGATATTGCCATTGTTCAAGTCTTATTTTTGAAGCCATTTCTCAGCAGATGCCCTGGTATTCTGTCTCTTACAGTCCAATAAAGATTTTTTCAGTGTGGTCATATGAACTTTTTGTCCTCACTGTAAAGGGATGGGTCACTGGAATAAGGACTTTTCTGGGATCCAGTGAGCCAAAGGCCATTTTTCAAATGTTATCTCGTGAATAAAGAGGACTCTAAATTGGCTAACATCTGGTAATGCCATACCAACATTTAGGTTGAGAACAATAGTGGAGAGTAACAGTACAGAATTTCTTTTGGACAACGGCACTTACTACATTGCATTGATGTTGTTCCTGAAAAACCCTGAGGTAAGACATTTCTGACCTACCCTAAAATATCCTAGGAAGATTTTTAGTCAATAGACATGGTTTCTTTGTGTTACCAACATGTCTCATTGTTTGTTAGGAAACATTCTTTTAATGCAGCTCTTCTCACATTTGGCCAAGACTCAAAAGATATCACCTTTGACTGGAAGTTTTAAAAACCAGAGTGTAGCACTGTATAGACAGATATTGCGGTTAAAGCTGGAGACCAGAGAAGCAAAGCAGCCAGTTACTAGAGAGTTCTCACCTCTACCAATTCTCAGATTGAAGGGACAATTGTGTCCTTTGATTGCATCTCCCAACTGCACTGCTCCTCAGACTGCCTGAGACTCTGAGCTCCTGCCTTATATTCCTCTCTTGTACTGGGATTAAAGGTGTGAGCTCTGTTTCTCTTTCAGACTGATCTACTCTCATGTAACACAGAGTGGCCTTGAAGTCACAAAGATCCATCAGCCTCTGTCATCTGAGTGCTAGGATTAAAGACATGCAACACCACTGCCCAGCTTCTATGGCTAACTACTATGGCTTCTGGGACCAAAGGTATGTGCCACCACTGCCTGACCTCTATGGCTGACTAGTATGGCTAGCTTGGCAATCTTATCTTCAGGCAAGATTTATTATACTATAAACAAAATATCAACAAATGAGAGTGGCCTAACAGAGGCAGAGGAGTTACATATAAATTCAAATGTATTGGAAACAGGAGTTCTAGGTCACACAATTTCATCTTAACCTATGTAAGTTAAACTAAGGAATCTTGCTCATTTTCCCTTAGGAAACAATGCCTCATGAGCCCAAGGCTATGATCAGTCTCACCTTTGACAAACTCCTCAGTATAAAATCCCTGTGCTTTGTAAGTCTACCTGTAATGTTCCCTGTACTCAGTACTCTAAAGTCAAATGGTTCTCACAGAGTAATACAGAACATAAACAGTACCAAGGAAGCTATCATTTCAGTATACCTATTTGTGCCTAATTCCATACCCCGGTAGAATTGATACCTCCAGAGACTTTATGGTTTATAATACTAGACTTAAAGGATGTCTTTTACTGGATTCCCTTGTAGTAAGTCTTTAATTGCATTTTTTTTACTAATTTTGGTTTTGACAGTTTCATAATGTAACTAATGTATTATGATTACTCTTTCCCCTTATTCTCTCATCTCCCTCCTATTCTTACCCATCAACCTCCACCCTACCTCTCTCTCTCTCCCTCTCTCTCTCTCTCTTTTCTTTCAGATTCAAGGCCCTAGGGTTGTAATTCATTTGGTTCAACCAGGACCATCTGTGCAAACATTGGATTAAAACTATTCACTGGTGGAGTTACCAGTGGGTACACAGCTGAAGGTAACAACTCCTTTTCTTCCTGAATTGATATGTCAGTGAGAGCCAGCCCTCATCTTGGTTAGATTCTTGTCAATTTGACAAAAGCTGGAACTATTAGGGGAAAGAAACCTCACTTGAGAAAAATTTTCCCATCAAATTCCCTGTATGAAAGACTGTAGGGCATTATCTTCATTAATGATTGACATGGGAGAGCCCAGTTCACTGGGGATGTTGCCACTCCTGGGCAGGTGGTGTTGAGTGTTAAAAGAAAATAAGATGAGTAAGCCATGGGGAGCAAGCCAGCAAGCTGTGGGCTCAGTGGTCTCTCCTTCAGTTCCTGCTTCCATGTTCCTGCCCTTCAAAATGAACTGCAAGTGTAAGCTGAAATAAAACCCTTATTCCCCACATTGATTTTGGTCATGGTGTTTATCACAGCAAAAGGAAGCAGACTACCAGCTTCCTTAGCCTCACCTCAATTCATATCTGACTTCTGACTAGGCTATTCTTGTGCAAACCCAATGGAAGCTGCAGTGCTACGATTTCATGATTGCAAAGGATGTGTCTTGCCTAGATAAGGGCATTTTGTAGCCATCTCCTTATTTACTGTCTCTTACATCCTTTCCACTCCCTCCACTCCCAATGTCCCCTGAGCCTTAGAGGGGACACTGAAGTGTTTATATTAGGGCTAAGCTTTTGAATGTCTTACCCTCAGAAGATGAGCTCAGCAGTTGCCTGAAATAGTCCTTTGTGGTAACTACTACACAGCCCTCACTGTTTTGATCATCCTCTGGTGCAGGACCTTGGGAACCTGTGCTCTATAGCAGTCATCCAATATCCTCCTGCACTATACTTCAGAGGAACTTGCCAGCCAGCATGCTAACAAACTTTTAACTTTTGGACCCATGGAGGGATATGAGGTTCCTAAGGGAAAAGTCAATTATCTAGGTTTCATTTTGCCCCTGGAACATTGGTCTTGTCTCCAGACAGAGATACAACTATTGCAGACCTGCCCTCTCCCCAAGCCAAGAGGTAAGTTTAGGCCTTCCTGGAACTAACTGGATTCCTAGAATACAGATCCTGACAATTGAGGAACTGTCTGGGTTGCTATACGAGAAACTAAAAGAAAAAAAAAAGGACCTAGAATCCATAGCACTTCTAGTTGACGGACCAAAAGAAACCCTCTATTAAATAAAAGGGAGCCTTATTGGGGCTCAAACTTTGGAACTACCCCAATTATATAAACCTTTTGTTTATGCAATATTTGGAAACAAGGAATCACTATGTGGTTTCCTTCCCAGCCTCTGGACCCACATGGACAACCTATAGCATATCTAGCTAAACAATTTGACCCTATAGCCCAAAGATGCCCCCCTCACTATGTGCTGCTATACTGCTACTGGGTTAAGAAGCTTTCTTTTAACATACTCAAGGGTCCTCATCACTATTTATACTCCATACTAATGTAGAATCCTTACTAATAGAATCTATACTGTAGGGCCTCTGGTTGTCATTGAGTAGGCTTCCCTCATACCAATGTCTTGATATATCCTGAGATTACTACCCAGTTACTTTCTTACCTCCTCATGGAAGTACACATTGCATCAACCAGAACCTTACCATAGCTGCAACTACAGTATCAAGACCCTGACGAAATCTGACTAGATCTAAAGTCCTGACTGATGTTCCTTCTTGTCAGAAAGAAAACAGCAGACTGGGTACATCATTGAACATCTTGGAGGCACCATGGAGGTCTAGCCTCTTTTGGTAGACAGCACAACCTAAGCGGCTGAATATACACCGTTCTTGGCAGAGGCTTAGAGCTGGCAGAACATGCAGAGTAACCACATACACAGACTTCAAATGTACTTCCACTGCATGCCCATGCTGCAGTCTGGAAAGGCAGTTATTAAATTCTACAATGGTCCCATCAAATATGTGGTAGCAGATTTTACTTATCACCCAGGCCAACCAAAAGCCCGCTGAACTCAGAGTATGTTGTAAGGCTTATCGAAGGTTCAGTTTATTTGTCAGTAAAAGAAAGCCACAAAGACAAAGCCACAAGGTCAAAAAGACAAAGCCACAAAGGTGGCAGCTACAACCACAAGGACTACTGTCCCTGTTGACCTGACTCCCCACTAACTTTAACACATCCCTGGAAAGGCAGAAAAGTCAGCAGGGAAGGAGTTCCTCTTTACCACAGTGAGGGAGGGGTGAGGGGATGGTGGCACAGAAAGAGTGCTGTTTGTGTGAATAGAAATAAATGCCTGAGAGAAGCTTATCCTCGCGTTTTGTCTATTCCCACATTCCCTTTCCTCCTTTATTAATGAGGTACTGAGTAGTTGACATGAGGGTGAGAATAATAGCTAATTAAATGAAACCATCTGGCCCAGAGGTTTATAAGAACTTAACCTGCAGGCAGCTCTACCTTACACAAAAGGAGGCATGGCAGTCTATAGCCACTTGACAGTGCAAACTTTCTGACATCCCCAAACCTCCAGAAGAGACTCAGAGCTTCCCATGGCACAGTGTGATTGGAGCAAGGATCTCAAGCCTTTCAGAAAGCCCATTCCTAGTATCGGGTGGCTTTTATGTAATTTAGCCTCTTGATTTCTCTTGCAAATGGGACTGAAGTCTTGTTGTCCTGCACATTCCTGCATGTTTCCAGAATCTATGTAGATGGGTTCATTATTTTCCAAATGCATCATTCCTTAGCAGAATCTTCAGCCCAGTGTGATATGCATTTCCAAGCAACCATATTTTAACATGGGTAATTGTTCATACCAGTGCCATTCTAGCCTTGCCTTTAATCCCAGCACTTGGTAGTCTAAGCCAAGAGTATCTTGAGTTTGAAGGCAACCTACATAGCAAGACTTTCTCCCAAAACACAAACAAATCTTTTATGAGGAATTTAAAATAAACTATAATAGTTATATATAATTGCATATTTTAAGAATTCCAAAGTATTAGATCTTTAAAATAACTAACTCTTCCTTGAAATGTGTTTTTTCCCTTTGCTTCTAATCTAGTAAACCCATAAATTCCTTTTTAGATAACTCAAGTTCATAATTAGTTATTTATGTATTACATTAAGAGGGAAGAAAGAGCAAGCTTTAATTTCTGCCAGAATATTTTTTAAAAATGAGCAGGAGATTCTGGTTCCCTTTCCCTGCATAAGTAATTAGAAATAAACAAGGTATTCAGCAATAAGATGATGGGAAAGTCCGTAGAAAACCCCAAAGCTGTAGAGAGTAGTGCTGACCACTAAGAATGAGAATACAAAGTATAGTTGCTCGAGGTAGTTTGGGAATCCATCCATATTAGAGAAATATCTTTTCAGCTTTGCTCTTCTTCCTCCACACTATAGTTTGAAAGGATTGCCAAATACTCACTAAAGGAAATTTGGAGAACAATGTTATGTTGGTAAAGGTGTCCGTGAGAATGATAACAAAGATGATGTGAAAATTGAACTTGGGTAAAGAATTTTTACTCAGTTTACCATCATGGCAACACATAACACATAACTAAGGTCTTTCATCTATAAGAAGAAGGAGACATTTATTTTGGCTCAGATTCAGAGACTTTGCAGTCCTTAGTTCTTTGCCCTGTTGCCTTTGATTTTGAGGCAAAGAGGATGTGATAGGGAAAAAGGTGCTTACTTCTTGGAGGCTGAGAAGCTGAATGAAGAAAAAAGGGAGAACATGGGGTGTGGTCTCCATCCTTTTAAAGGAGGCAATCCCAATAGTCTAACTTCTTGCAGACTCATCCTTCTCACACCTTACTTCCTTCCCAAAGCTTTTAAAACAAAACAAAAACCAAGTTGGCATATAGACATTGGGGGAACATTGATGTTTGAAAACATTAATTAAAACATGTAGAATTGATTCTCTTGGCAATTCTCCTCTATACACCTGTAAACCTTTGAGACTCTTAGATTACAAACTTGAATGAGAGCCTTCTAATAATGTCACTTCTAACAGTGAGAAGTATTCCCCTAAAGAGATGGGTAGTAGAGATATAAATGGCAAAGCCCTTTTTATTTATTATTGTAAGAAACCCAGTTATTGTCTTCTGCCTAAGAGTTCTCATGTCCTTTACCTTGGCTTTCACTGTAGGCAAAGCACAATAGAGTCTGGCCTTTGCCCTTCCCTATACATTGGAAAATGGTATCCTAAAGATAGCTAATGTCTTGTTTCATTTATAGAGATAACTGATCTATGATGAATCCTTGGGTGAACTTTTCATTGTAAAAATAATATGATTTCTTGTTTAATCTTAGCTCCATGGCAACAGGATAGCTTGACTAATTACCAGTCATGACATCTTGTCATGAAATAGGCTGGTTTAGACCTGAAACCATTAATTAAAACAACTGGAATTGGTTCTCTTGGCAATAACTCTTATGCATTCCATCCATAAACTTCAAAATCTCTATCTCTAAAATCCCAAAGAGACATGTGGTGGTGGTGCATGTCTTTAACTCCATCACTCAGGAGGCAGAGGCAGGTAGATCTCAGTGTGTTCAAGGCCAGCCTGGTCTACAAAACTACACAGAAAAACCCTGTCTCAAAAAACCAAGAAAAAAAAAGAAAAAAGAAAGAAAGAAAAGAAAAAGAAAATCCCATAGTATACATGAGCCCAAAGCTAACATTGTCCTTACTGCAATGATCACAAAAATAATCACCTGAACATCAGGCTAAATGAAAAGGCAGGGCAAAGGGGCTGAGGGTGTCAACTCACCATTCCCAAAAGCAGAGCCTTTGAGAGGGATTATTTATGCAAATGATTTAAAAAAACTGAAGAGAGAGTGGGCAACAATGCCATGGTATCCTGCCATGCACTGCCAGTAGTCAGTCCAGTTTGATCCTTTAAAGAAACTCAGGAGTCGAATCTCATAACTAACTAAAGTCAAGATAACAGGAGCTCTACTTATTTATGTCAAATAGAAACAACAGAGTAATTTACAGTCTCTGCTGTCTCTTTGTAGTTTATTTTACCTTATTTTTTGTGTGTGGGTGTTCTGCCTGCATGTATATATCTCTGTACGATGGGTGTGTAGTGGTCACAGAGGACAGAGGAGGGCATCTGGCACCTTAGGACAGTGTGACAGATGGCTGTCACTTTGTGAAAGCTGAAAGATGAACTGAGGTTCAGCCAGTGCTCTTAAACCCCAAGTCTTCTCTCCAGCCACCTCTGCTGACTCTTAAATATATAAGCATGCCAGTACTAAATATCTGGTCTCTAGAAAATAACTAAAGGTACTGGCTAGGTGTCTACCCTACTTCTGTCAAAACTCAAGTCATGACAGCTGAAAAAGAGTTAGTGTTAAAGACCCAACCCAATTTTCGGATCAAGCAATAATGAGTAAATTTGAAACTTAGAAATAACAAATTAAAGCAGCATACTCATCAAAAACATATGCATTACCAGATGACAGTCATTATCTACTCCCTCAAAGGCTTAAAATGATTATATAAATGGAATGCAGGCACATGTTATCAATATTTTTTTAAATTCTAAGACCTGATGAATATATTATTAGTTATGATAGTTAAAAATACAATATATAGGAAAAGGAGTAGAGTGGATAAAACTGAAAATGGATGGGAAATTAATCTGAAGAACTTTTACAAAATGAAGGACAAAATAAGTAGAAAAGCATAAAGAAAATAGAGGAAAAAGTTACAGCACACAAACTGTTGAAATAAATATAGCACAATAAGTTACAGTGTGGTGGAGATTAGAGGACATGGATATTGAAAACATGATGGAGATAAATATCACAGATTTGAGGAAAGATGAAAAAAAAAAAAACACAGAACTTTAAACAGAAAAGGCCTGGGCCTGGACTCATCTAAATGACATGCAGTAGTGTGGGAAGCCTGCACAGAACAGACTATCTTCAAAGGAGAAAGAACCCGAGGGAAAGTGCCTTCTTCACGGCCACACTACACATCAGAAGACAATGGAGTAATATTTTCAGAATATCAAAAGCGCACAGCTTGGAAGTCAGAATTATTTATCTTCCTTACACTGACATCACAGTGTCAGGTCATAAAAAAAAAGAAATTTCAGGTTCTTAAGCCTCTGAAGTTACATTTTATAAAAGGCTACCCAGGAGGCACTTTGGGAGGAAGTACTGATGAAAAATGTAGTGGAGATGTAAGACGTATGAAAAGTAAGAGTTTAGGTACCTTATTTTCATAGAACTATGACAAGTCTACACAGAAAAGGACAAGTATGTATTTATAGCAACCTAGTTTTAAAATCATAATATAAAATCACGAACATTTTGGAGAAGATAAAGGAGAAATACAAACATTTAGATCGTGTTCAAGTTCTTATTTAGTCTAAAGAAATTTATAAATACTGATTTTTGCATAGGGAAATAAAAACCAACACAAATAGTAATAAAATAAAAATAAAACAGTGAGGTGAAAACTCAGTAACATATAACCATTGTTAGTTTAGAGTGAGTATAGTTAAAGTGAAGAAACACAGACTGGGGTCTGGAAATATGAGCGAGGTAGTTCAGCTGAGGGTTCTTTGAAGATAGCCCAGCTTTGGTTCACAGCACCCACATGGCAGATCATAACCATCTGCCCCTCCAGGTCCAGAGAATCTTACATCCTCTTCTGACCTCTGTGGGTACCAGGCACACATGTGGTACACAGACATACACACAGGCAAAACACCTATACACATAAAAATGAGTAATTTTTGAAAGCACAGACTGTCAAACTATTTTTAAAATCATCCTTTATACCAAAAATAAGTCTAAAACATGAATATGCAAAAGTTGAAAGTAAAAGGATGGGAAAGATATATTTTTAAAATGATCAAATGATGCCAGTCTACTGATATAAAATAATTTTAAATCAAAAATGTTTTAAAGCTATATATTCATTTGAGGACCAAAGGGAGAAATTCCTGGTGAAAATATTAACTTAGTATTAACTGTTCAAGTTGGGGACAAGAGGTCATGAAAAAGCAGGACTTAGGCACAGTTTAAACTGCTGTTGTGGAATATAAACATTAAGCTAACCACCCACACCTTCATACCTGCATCTGATTGTCAGTACTTTGAACAAGCAACTACATCCAAACTCCAGAGGCATAGCAGTGTTATTGGGCTTTTTTTTTCTGGACTTTTGAAATAAAATATATGTATTCTCTATCCTCTATCATTGTATTCCTTTGTTAAATAACACGTTCTTTCTGAACATCAGTGAAAGTTACCCACAGAAGAACGTCTAGTATTTTGTGCTGTTGGTAGTAGTGGAAGTAACAGCCCCATATGGCCAGGATCCAGCCTGAAGCAGTTTCTGAGACATCTACTGGGTTGCATCAGAGATCTTGTCTTACACAGCGTAACGTTTCATTTCGTGTTAAGTAGAAAGCAAATTCATTGGCTATTCAGATGCAGCTTTCATACAGATGCAAATATGCGTATATAGAGAGAGAGTGAGACAGACAGACAGAGACAGAGACCTGAAGACAACACTGTAGGCCCAAAGGTGAGCATGACTTCTCAATGAGAGAGTTATTCATCATAAGGATCCTGGATAGCTCTTTTACAGACAAACTTAATGAGGGAGGATTATTCACAAGTTGGGGAGGACTGTGTTGTAGCATTCCAAGAATAAGCCAGAAATAGAGGTGACTCCTCTTTCCTGTCTTTGTATAGTTTTCCAGATGTGTTGTCCACTGTAGTTGGACAACACTGTATGTGTTGTCCAGATGTATGAGTCACATGATAAGAGTGGTGATTTCACAAAGCTAATGATACAGAGCTGTTACCATAATGAAGCAAAGGATAGATAAGGGTCGTCTTGGTCAAGCTGGTTTTCTGTGGGCTGCGATGGCATAGGCTTCTACTCGCATGACAGCTTGTGTCTTTTCCCCTCCGCCTCTCAGGCATGTCTCAGTACTGTTTGCGATTCAAGCTCCCATTTTGCCTGACTCCTTTGGAACTATGATTCTGAGCTCTCTGAACCTGTACTTCCCAAATTACAGTTTCTAATATTACTGTAGTCAGCAGCATAATACTTTGTCCTGGATCCAAATGTTTGCATGCATTGAGAGAAAAAAAGATGTGTATGTGTGTTCATATGTATGCATGTATATTCAGTTTGGGGACAAAACTAGGAAAAATTGAAGTTTTAATCAGCCTCTGTTTGTTACAGAGCAGAGAAAAGATGAAACAAAAGCCAGGAAATTCTCATTTGCTGACTCCTGTATGAGCTCCAGTTAGGAGAACTTATAGATAGTCTTCTGGTGGCAAGGCTCTTGGAAAAACCATTTCCACGTCTGATATGGTACTTCCTGCAGCTGTCCTAATTGCTAGGATCCACATTACATTAAGTATCCAAAAAGAGTCTTTTTAGTTTTGCAGTTTCTGCATTTGAATTGCTCAGCAATGCTAAAACGTTGAGCTCACCAGGAAGATTCAACAGTATTTTAAACATAGAAGCATAAATTTAAATACACTCAGATTAAAGTTACAAATGAATATGATAGAAAAAGGAAGAAATTAAATCCACCATTGTGGTGGGAGATTGCAGCATAGCTTTGAATCACTGCTGTGGTATAAGAAATAGGAAATATGGGGAAAAATACATCGTAAACTACTGAAGAAAATAAGTGCACATGGACTGTAGGGGTGGGAAATAAATGTTCATCAATCTTTTCTGGGCTCCTTGTAACAAAAGATTAATTAACAAGGAAAAACATAATTTTAATAACATGTATACCTCAAATATATATTCCATAAATAAATAAATAATCTCAATGGAATGGCTTTGAATCCAGAATAAGTGCCATCTTCAGCTCAAAGAAAGGTACTGCAGGATACTAATGTCACGGGATGGTGACATGGAAAAGTACAAGGCTTAATGGATAAGACTCCTCAGGGAAGATGCAACACACTGCAATGTATTGTGTTGGTGTAATTTTCCCTAGAAATTTCTGTTTTCAGAGATATTCCTGTAACTGCTCTTTCTCAAATTACTCAATACAAAGCCAAGCTTTACTAAACAAACCTCCTCTGACTTTAGGCTAACATACACACATACATGTACACATTCATGGAAATGTCTGATGTGCTGATTACATTCTCTGATGCCAACAGCAGACCTGGAAGTTAGTAGCAAACAGATAATTTTTCCATGCATATGAAAGATTGCAAAAACTTGAGGTGCTCTGTAATCAAACGACCATGATGCCAATATTAAAATGCATAGAATTATATGCTAATGGATGCCAACATATCAAATCTTGAAAGATGCAGAGAAACAGACCTGCAAGGAAAAATCTTGCATTAAATTTGCATTATAAAGAAGAAATTATGAATGCCACATGGTGGCACAGGCCTGCAGCTCCAGAAATTTTTAACTACTGCCTGGATTCCATGTTGAGGGCCATCTGGGTTACATAGTGAGGCATCCCAAAGAGAAATATTTGCGAAAACTAACAAAGAAAATGGTACATTTAAACATAACATGGATTCTGGCATGGTGATGCAAAATACAGTTCTACCACTTGGGAAGCATAGGTAAAAGGATGAGGAGTTCACAGTGACTGATACATGGCAAGTTCCAGGCCAGCCTAAGCTTACTAACATAAAATACAATACACTCCCAAAATATGGAAATAAAAGTTAGGAGCAGACATTTTTCCTCTTTTTAGTTGAAAACAGAGTCTCAATGGGGATCTCCAAAGAAAGAAAAATTAAAAGAAAACAATCAAAACTTAGTTCATTAGAAAGAATGATTCACTGTCAGGCAGGCAAGTCTAAATTATAACCCATCCAAGATACCTCTGAGTATAGCACAACACTAAATCATAAACTCACTTAGAACGTAGTAGGATAGTTCTGTGAGCTGGGGCAGGGTTGTTGATACTGATTGTTTGTGACTTGACAGAGTGGTTCTCTCTCCAGTGTGACCTTTGGAGATGACAAGTGTCCTTTCACAATGTCTAAAGTTTGAAGGTGATTGTGACTAGACAAAGAACTGGTAGAAATAACATTTTTAAAAAGAACAGAAAATAAGGAAGGCACAGCTAAAAAGCTTTCTGAATGAAAACAAGGACATAACCACAAAAATGAGATTTTTAGGGCCAGTGAGAAGGCTCAGTGAATAAAGGTCTGTGTGGCGAAGCCCAATGAAAATATTAGGCATCTAAAAAGAATATGTCAAAATTTGTCTGGAACCTTGTTGCAGAACACTACAAAAATATACTGAGTTTTTCAAAACACTAAGGAAATAAAAGTATTAGAAGTTTCAATACTAGAAAAAGATCAGTTCTTTTCTAACTCATCAATCCAGTCAGCATAATGACAGGGAAATTTTCAATAGACGGACAGAATAGGAATTGACGACTTGGTTCTAAAGTGTGTAAGCTAATACAAAAAATCAAAAATACTCAAGAAACTTGAAGAAGACAATGGAAGTCTCTGTTATTTTTCCTATTGCTGTAATAAAAATGCCCCGACAAAAGTAGTTAAGGAAGAGTTTGTTTTATTTTATTTACTTAATATTTTTTTAATTTCTTGTTCTCTACCTGGGGCCAATAGTAGACACAGCAGGCTGAAAGCTAGCTTCAGATGCAGATAGTTAGAAATATCCCTGATTTCATGTTGTAGCAGAGTCATAATAATGAAAGCGGTATTATATGAACATGAGAACAGACATGTTGATGAATGGAAAACAGCCGAATACCCAGACATAAGTTCACACACATATGGATACCTGATTCTTTATAAATAAGTCATAAATACACACTGGAAATGTGTACTGGTCAAACTGAAAGTTTGCTTCTGGAAATAGAAATTTCTACAAATACTATGGAAATCAGTGAGGTGGTTCCTCAGGAAGCTTGGAATAGATCTATCTCATGATCTAGCTATACAACTCCTGGACATATACCCAAGGGACTCTACATCCTACTGCAGAGACACTTGCTCAACCGTATCCATTGCCATTCTATTCATAATAGCCAGAAATTGGAAACAACCTAGATGCCCATTTACAGATGAATGATAAAAAATTGTGGCACATTTACACAAAATGGAAAATTATTCAGCTGTTTAAAAAAACTGATAATCTTGTAACTCATAAGTAAATGGATGGAGCCAGAAAAAAAATCATCCTGAGTGAGGTAACCCAGAGCCAAAAAGGCAAATACTGTATGCATTCTCTCATAGGTGGATGTTATCTCTCTAGTCTTTGATAGGCAGGCTGCAATCCATATAATCACATAGCTTAAGTATAGAGTAAGGGACTAGGAGGGAGTGAGGTACCTCTCAAGAAAAAAGAAACAGATTATGTAGTTATGGAAAGATGGGAAGGGTAAAATGGGAGGGTTAAATGGGAGAGCAGGGAGTGGGCATGATCTCACATCTCTAAATAAGAAGATATCGCCAATTGACAACGGCTTGCAAAATAAAAATTAGTTTTTTTTTTTTTTTCCAGTGGAGTCTCACTGGGTATACAAACCACACCTAAGGGCAGATCCCATGCTCAGCAGTAAATGGCAACACAAATTCAATGGCATTTTTTTACAGATTTTTTTTCCATTTTGCTTTAATTGGGTATTTTTGTATTACTGGCCTTTTCCTTGTATATTATGGTTTCTGTTTTATGTTTTTATGGGGTGTGTTTTCTGAGCTTTAAAAAAAAAAATTCTGCCTTACTTGTTTTGTTTTGTTTTTGCTTATTTGTTTTCTAGAAGAAAGGGAGAAAGCATAGATTTGAATGGGTGGGATGTGGGAAGGATCTGGGAGGAGACTGGGGAGGAGAAACTGTGATCTGAATATAGTGTATGGAAAAAAAGCATTTAAAATTAAATGTTCAACATTTAAAAATAATTTTTATAATGACATCATCCTTCTTCCCCTCTTCTTCCAATCTTTCCCTTTGCTCTTTTTCAAATTCAAGGGCTCTTTTTCTTTAATTGTACTCTTACATATTTTGTATCTCTAAATGGAGTAATACAACCTGTGCAGTCTATATAATATTCCTTGTATGTTTATGATTTCAGGACCGTGACAGAACACACAGCAAGTAGTAACTTAAGCTGATGGCAAGAGGGCTCAGCAGTTAAGAGTACTTACTGCTGTCAAAGGATCAGAGTTTGGATCCTGGCACCCATATGGGGCAGCTCACAAGCAGGACCTGAACTCTGTCCCCAAGGGATCTGATGCCTCCTTCTGACCTCTATGGTACTCACATGCACAGACACACATACATAAAATATTTTTTTAAAATTTATAAGAACCAAATAACTTAAAGGAGGAAATGTTTATTCTGCTTATAGTTCTAGGGGACACAGTCCATCATGGAAGGGAAGGCATGGTGATGGAAGTTCCAGACTGCCTACATACACTGCTTCTTTTAGACATGAAATAGAGAGCGACAAGGAAAGGAGATCACTATAAAACCCCAAAGACCACCCTTAATAACCCACTGCTCCCTCAAGACTGTGCTAAGAAGGGTTTCTAGCCTTCCAGAACAGCAACAGCTGGAGATCAAGTGTTGAAGCAGGTGAGCCTGTGGGCGGTGCTTCACAGTCAAAACCCAGCTTCAGATTTTACCTATAAAGCTTATTATCCACAACTTTAAGTTGTGGTTAGACAAATAGTTCTTCCTCCAGTATCACCACCATAATATTCATAAAACCGAGAACAGTAGGGCTCTTTCTTGGTGGCTTTTCATAGGTAAGAACATGGCACTGAGTCAGTTAAATATCTAAAATGTTTAAAGCAACTTTCAGTGGTAGCAGAGAAGACAGAAGGTGTTTCATTGTGATAAATGACAACATAACCTAAATCTATTAAATTCAGGAGCTTCATGATCGTCAGTAATTATTTCAAGCAGTGACTGCCCAGAGGAAAAGTGGTCTCACCACTTCAGAAACCAACCGAGCAATAGCTTTTGGCCACTGTACAGAGTTACAATTTGACAATTAGTTGAGGCTTTTCACTTCTTCCTTCAAACACCTATGGTGAATATAATGAAATTGAACTAAACAGCCAGAAAGGAATGAGGAACATGGTTTTGCAAGTGGCAGTTATAGGCAGGGTTCAGGTTCTAAGTGAATACTGAGACATCAGATGGTGGACCTTGACCTGTCTTATTCTCAAAATGTCAGTTTGCAACTTTGATTTCATTTATTGTAGCCCTTTTATTTCAAAAAATGCAAGTTTCTATTGCATATGCATCTTCTCAGTTGAAAAATGTTTTAAATTATTCTTGTGCATGTTGTATGTTTGTGATATATATATATATATATATATATATATATATATATATATATATGACACATTTATAGGTAAGGGTGTGTGTGTTTGTAGAAAGGTTCTGTCTTGATCACTCTCTATTTTGCTTATTGAGGCAGGGTCCCTTGGTGATCCCAGAGCGTACCAAATTCAAATTCCAGCTAATCTATCTAGCTTGCCTCTGGGATTCCCTCGTCTCTGTGTCCCAATTGCTGGGATCACAGGTGACACCCTGCCTCCCAGTAATTATGCAGGTGTGCTGGGGATCTGAATTCCAGTCCTCCTGATTGCACAGTGAATACTTTATTCACCAAGCTATCTCCCTGCCAACATTAGGGAGTCTTCTATAACTGTAGGAGTTTATAGCAAAGAAAATCCTGTCAAAACAAGCTTAAGATAATTATAGACAAATATGTGTTCTTAACAGCAATAGCAGTAATATTTTCAGCTGAGGAAAGGTAATTCCTTTCAAGCAAAACAAAATATGGTAAGTAAAATGACAAAAACCCACATCCAACCAGTTTTTTATAATCATTAAATCTCTAAATTTTTGACTATTTTATCTTTCCCAATTCTAGTTTTTCTCTGAAATGTGAAAAGAAAAACATATTCCAAACAGGAAACCTAGCAGTAGGATCTTGTAGTTTGGATTTCTACAGTATGTGGAAATCTACCTTTTTTATGTAAGCTGTGGGTGAATACATATGTAGATTCATGGCTGTAATTCCGGCCCTGGGGAGACGGAGCCTGGAGGATCTTCAGTTGGACACCTTCATGCTTGGTTTTAATGTCGGCTTGCCTCAAGTTAGAATCATCTGAGTAGGGTGTCTCACTCAAGAAACTGTTAACTGTTTTAATTGGTGTGGAAGATTTACCCAGATGTAGACAGCACCTTTTGGTAGCAACCAGATAAAAAAAGGTCATGGCAGAAGGAAGGTTTTTAGCCTTTTGTTCACTCTGCATTCCCTGTCCCTGCTGGCTTAATTTGTCCTGCTACTGCTGCTGATACCTTCTCTGACATCATTTAAAACATGTTTTCAGATGTCCATCTCTAGAAATCTGCCAGGTTTACAGCACCAAGTTTGGACTGCTGAGGTACCCAGCTCCAGGACTGAGCAACTCTAGGTTCTCAGCCGCTCAAGTGTGATCAGTTACTTTTACTACTTCAAAGATACACACATACATAGTGTATCTATATCCTAGCAGCGTGTTCCTCAAGAGATCCTAATGCATCCATCTTGTCTTTCAAAGCAAAATGAACAAAGGCATCCCTTCTCTGCTTGCACTGCTGCCTGTTCACCATAATTGACCACCATAAAGCATATCTTCCTGAAACACTTACATCCTTCTTTTCAAATATCCCATCTGGACAATAGAAAAGGAGTTTTCAGGAGATTTAATCCATAATAGCTTTGAGGTTTGTAGATGGGCATATCACAGGACCACCACGGAGCATGTCAAATTTCTGCAAAGTTAGGAATAAAGGAATGCATTTTCTGAGAAATTATGTTTAAATGTAATCTATACATACATACATACATACATACATACATACATACATACATACATACATACATACATATGCCTGATGGGGGAAGTTCTTCTCTGTATATATGTCTCTTATTGGCTAATGAATAAAACAGTTGACCAATAGGGAAGCAAGATAGGCGGGACTAGGAGAGAAGGAGGATTCTGGGAAAGGTAATAAAGAGAGCTGCCATGTGATCCCGGGAAAAAGAGGATGCATGCCCCTGGCATCCTCAATGAGTCTTTATAAAATATATAGATTAATGGTTATGGTTGATACATAAGACTGAGCTAGCATATAAGAAATCCTAGTCATTGGCCAACAGCGTTGTAGCTAATATAAGACTCTGTGTTATTTGGGGCCCTAACATGGTGACAGAACCCAGGCAGCTGGCAGAAAGTGTTATCGTTATATATGCCAAGGAAGATGGACCCCAGAACACAAGCTATTCTCAGTACAAGCATCAGGTATGAAGTTTAGGTGATTATAACAGAAATCAAGATTGAGTTATTTCTGAAAGGAGTATCTCAAGTTTAGGAAAAGTTGGGGCAGAGAGTCCTGGTGAGGATGTAGACAATACACCCATCAGATAATATAGACAAATGGCACATACTTACTGCAAAAAAATAAGAAGTGAATGGCACTTAAGTTACCAGCCCGTCATGAGGAGAGGCAATCACCTAAAGTGGGCTATACTTGGCCCCAGATCCACAGTTAGAAAGTTTGTCTTCTCAAGTGAGAATTTAAAAATTCTGAGCAGAGCCGGGCGGTGGTGGCGCACACCTTTAATCCCAGCACTCGGGAGGCAGAGGCAGGCGGATCTCTGTGAGTTCGAGGCCAGCCTGGTCTCCAGAGCGAGTGCTAGGATAGGCTCCAAAGCTACACAGAGAAACCCTGTCTCGAAAAAAAAAAAAAATCTGAGCAGAAATCTTTTGTGAGGCTCCTGTTATATGACATCCTTATCAGTTCACCTCTGCCCCAACCACACCCAGCCACACTGCATGGCTGCAGGGGCAGTCTGGGACAGTCTGATTTCTTTCCAGTTGTTCCTAGTTACTCAGTGCTGTGGGTACTGCTACAGTTTCACCCCCTCCTCCTCAGGGAGCCATAATTCCTTACATATCACAAGAGCAATGCCTGTCTGCACAACACCGACTCCAGCTGACCTCAGGTAATGGGCAGCTCTTTTGTTCTCCCCACAGTAGCCATCTTATGAAGGTTATGCTACATTCCTGAGGGATCAGGTTGAGAAGCTCTTTATGTGACATTACAGACCTCTGCCTACCATGGTTAGATTTAGTAGCAATTACTTTGTCACCTGAGGGGCTGCATAGGTCCAGAGTCTACAGACACTTCAGCTGTATTTTGCTTTTACCTGGTGTGATGAAAGTGTTTACCCAGTCTCACACATCGTCTATGTTATATAAATTCTCTCAACCAATTCTCTCAAGCCCAGTATTTGTGCACAATTGTCAATTGCAATCTCTCCTTCTCTCTCCCCAAATACCTAGGAAATCTTAAGCACAAAGCACTTGAGTGGCCTGCTTAAATGCTGGTCCATTCTTCATGTGAATGAGCATCTAAGTTAGACAAAATGACATGAGCACTATATTCTGTTCAATACAGTGAAAAGTTTTCCACTTTGGTAACTTACAGCTGTGCTGTTTCCTTAGAAAACATAGCTATTCTTTGAAAGTCCCACACATGTATAATGTATTCTGCCTGTATCTGTCCTCTAGTGCGTCCCTCCTGTCCCCTGCAGGAACACTGCCTCACCATGTCTCACTCCCAATTTAATGTCTTTAATTATTTTTATGTTTTAAATTCAGAGAAACCCTGTCTCGAAAAAACAAAATAAAATAAAATAAAATTATACTTATATCATTCCTTCCCTTCCATTTTCTCCCTTCATACTCTCCCGAGTACCCTCACCCCCTGGCTCTCTCTCTCTTGAATTTATGGCCTCTTATCCTTTAATTGTTGGTGGTGGTATGTGTTATATCCTAAATACATAAATATAACTTGCTCAGTCTATATAAATTCATGACTTCCTCAGCATGATCTGAACAAGGACAATGCTAAGAGGCATGTGTACTGGCTGGTTTTGGGTGTCAACTTGATACAAGCTGAAGTCACCAGAGAGGAAGGAGCCTCAGTTGAGGAAATGCCTCAGTGAGATCTAGCTGAGGCATTTCTTTTCTCATGTAGTGATCAGTGGGGGAGAGCCCAGCCCATGGTGAATGGTACCAACCCTGAGCTACTGTTTTGGGTTCTATAAGAAGGTAGGCTGACAGGATAGCCAAAACAACCCTGTACAATAGAGGAACTACTGGAGGCATCACCATCCCTGACTTCAAGCTCTATTACAGAGCTATAGTCCTGAAAACAGCTTGGTATTGGCACAAAAATAGACAGGTAGACCAATGGAATAGAGTTGAAAACCCTGATATTAACCCACACACCTGCGAACACCTGATTTTTGATAAACAATCCAAATTTATACGATGGAACAAAGAGAACATCTTCAACAAATGGTGCTGGCATAACTGGATGAAAACATGTAGAAGACTGTTAGACCCAAGCCTATCGCCTTGCACAAAACTTAAGTCAAAATAGATCAAAGACTTCAACATAAATCCAGCTACACTGAACCTATTAGAAGACAAAGTGGGAAATACCCTTGAATTAATTGGTACAGGAGAACACTTCCTGAACATTACACCAGTAGCACAGACACTGAAGTCCACAATTAATAAATGGGACCTCCTGAAACTGAGAAGCTTCTGTAAGGCAAAGGACACAGTCAGTAAGACAAAACGGCAGCCCACAGACTGGGAAAAGATATTCACCAACCCCACATCTGACAGAGGGCTGATCTCCAAAATATACATAGAACTCAGGAAGCTAGTCTCTGAAACACCAAACAATCCAATTAAAAAGTGGGTTTCAGAACTAAACAGACAGTTCTCAATAGAGGAATCTAAAATGGCTGAAAGACACATAAGAAAGTGCTCAACATCCTTAGCCATCAGGGAAATGCAAATCAAAACAACTCTGAGATACAATCTTACTCCTGTCAGAATGGCCAAAATCAAAAACACCAATGACAGTTCATGCTGGAGAGGATGTGGAGAAAGAGGAACACTCCACTGCTGGTGGGAGTGCCAACTTGTACAGCCACTTTGGAAATCAGTATGGCAACTCCTCAAGAAAATGGGAATGAGTCTACCACAAGATCCAGCAATTTCACTCCTAGGCATATACTCAAAAGAAGCACATTCATATAACAAGGACATCTGTTCAACCATGTTCATAGTAGTATTATTTGTAATAGCCAGAAACTGGAAGCAGCCTAGATGCCCCTCAACCGAAGAATGGATAGAGAAAATGTGGTATATTTACACAATGGAATATTACTCAGCAGAAAAAAAAAAAACCAATGGAATCTTGAAATTTGCAGGAAAATGGATGGAACTCAAAGAAACCATTCTGAGTGAGGTAACCCAATCACAAAAAGACAAACATGGTATGTACTCACTCATATGTGGACCTGCTTTATGATACATAGTAGTGACCATGCTTTATCAGAGCTGTTTTTAATGATGTTGCTCAGAATGGTTTCCTTCCAGATGATGATTGAGAAGCTAATTTTAAAAAATGGTGTCAGGTTCCACAAGAGTAATAGGACTGTGCTGTTTTTTTTTTTTTGTTTTTTATTTGTTGTTGTTGTTGTTGTTGTTGTTGTTGTTGTTTTAATGGAGTGTGCTGGATGTCTCTACAATTTTGTTCAAATGACTGCAGAACCTGGAAAAGCTGTTGCTGCTATTGATGCATAACATACTGCTATTATTGGTCTTTTTATATAAATATATAAATATATATATATATATATATAATTTGAATTTTTGGAAACTTTAGCTGTGCTGTCAACTTTGGAAAAAAGTATCCCAGTTTACTGTATTGAGTTGGCATTGTACAGAAATTAACAGCCATATTGGTCTAGAAATGTTGAACTTAATTTTTTTCCATTTGTACAGGGGTAATGCACTATATTAAATCTGTAAGGTCTTATCTACCCGGGTTTGATTACAAAAACTAATAAAGTATTCTCTAAAAAAAATTAGTAAAAATCCAAGCACTATAATTTCTCCCCTAATCTGTACTCTCAATTTTGCCATCCAACAAGGAAAGCAAAATAACTTAGACAGATGGCTTTTCCTACTGTTTTCTTGAGCAATTAATATCCTTAAAAATTCAGTTTCCTGCCAAAATCCTATAATGATTTAAAGTCCTTCCTAGTAGCATTAAGGAAAAAAATTTAGATCATTTCTTCACCTTTATGCTAACCTTGATTTTACTGTTGGAGTTTTGTTTAAATTAAAAATGCAAAGGAACAAGATAAAACTACATAATAACCTTTTGGTTACAAGGCATTTTATAATACTCATCAATATTTCATTGTTATGAATATCTGAAGGCAAACTGTTTGAGATGATATTTTTAATATCTGATATTATTTTGAAGTAAATAATACACATGAAGTAAACTTAAGTAAATGATAGCTATAGACCACATTCACAAAGATCTCAAATGTGTTTCACTATTGTGTCAGTACAGGATAGCTCAGAACAACCATATTTTCACAAACTATCTTAAACAATGTTTTCTTAAAGTGAAGCATACATATAATCAGATTATATAACGTTGCAAGTTTCTATGGATGAATGTAGGCCTGCAGCTTGATGAGAACAGCCATTTTGGTTATAACTGTCATCTGATTTGTAAACGTTGCATATTATATCCTATTATATTATAAAGTTGCTGGACAGCCAGCCAAGTATGCCAGGCCTGTCACTGATGTCTAGACTTTTTCTTAAATGATGCTTGATATGTCAAATAATTTTTGGAAAAGTCAGTGCAGTTGTCCACAGGCTAACTTTATTTTGCTTGGCATAAGACCCCCTCCCTTCTGCTTTGGTCTGTGACGATCCTTGGCCGGTGTTGCTGCTACTAAACACACACTGGAGTTCATAGTCCCCAGTAATTTGCATGTGTGCAGTCCTGTCTAGCTGTCTGCCTCTTTGATCTCTTATTATCCTTGACTTTTGGCAGCTGCATTTTCCCTAAAATGCAACACAAAAAGACTATCTCCAACAATAGTTCACATCACCTACACCTCCTGAAAGTCCTTTTAGTGAAGAAGGTCTGTGTGCCCAGTATTGCAGCTTTATGACCTCAATTAATACCCTTATTTCAAAAATGTTAATGGAATCTGGGAAAGGAATCATCCAAAACATATAAAACCCGTATCAGCCTACTCTGGATTATGCTTACTTTAGGATGGATCCCAAGAGGTCTTGTACATCAGTCACCCTTCTCTTATATCAGTAGATAGTGGGAACTGATAGACATTCCGGTGATGAGATGTAAAGGTTAGGTATCCACTGTACCAAGACCAAAGTGTGTGTTTATTGACATTCTGTCCTCATGTTTGTCATACACTATGAGATATTAAGGCAAGCGAGCATAGGATAGTTTAGCAACCATTTCACTTGGGCTATACATATACCCTCTCTTAACAATACACCTACCATCCTCACTTGCATTGGGCTATTCAACACTGGACTGGAAACAATGGGATAAGTTACTTCTCCCTACCAACTTTTAGTAATTTCCCATGTCATCAGATTTTGTTTAAATATGTTCCACAGCGTATCTTCTACCAGTGGCAGGAGACTAGTCTAGCGTGAACTGGTTTTAGGAACATGCACAGTAAGGCATACTGTGTCTTCTAAATGAACTTTTAGTAAAAACTATTTACCATTTATGCCTATGCATAATTGGATATGCAAATGACTAAAGTCAGATGCTTCTCGGGAATGGCAATGCACAGTAAGCAGTAGACATCAAACTTGTCAATGAAAAACAGACGGTCATGCATTCGATAGCCCAGAGCAACCACCCTTTCTCCTCCTAGACCCCATAAAATATCCAGGGCCCTATGCTTCTCTTACTCTGAGCTGGCTGCTCACCTGCAGAGTGTCTGATCATTGCCACCACTTCTCTCTCAAAAGTTATCTTTCATTTCCATATCTCAACTTGTGTATGCCTTTCCGTTTTTTCAAATAAGACCCTAAGAACCCAGAAACACCTGGTTCCGACAGCACCGCCAATTATTAACAGTATGATAAAATTTGAGAGGAAATTCAAGGTAGGTCAAGCATGCATCTGTGGCATCTAGGAGTATCTCAGAAGGAAATCGGAAAGGATCAAACAAATCGGCTCCCTAAGGGAAATCACTGGCAAATAAAGAGGAGGTGGGCAGGCAATGGAGACGAGTATTGATGACGAGGGTAACTAAGCTCCCTACAGTGCCCAGTGCCAAACGTGCAGCCAATAGCATTGAAATGGCAGGAAATGCATGGTCCAGAATGTCTAGCAGAGAGGGAATAGTATACATGGGGGCTTTCAAGGTTACAGCCATTCATCTGCTCTCTACGGCTGTTTTACACCAGTCAAGTGTATTCAGTACAGGGCTTTGTTTCAGTTTGGCTCTCATTAAGGACTCACAAGCTTAATTAGTAAATGTTCCTTAAGAAACACAGCTTGAAATAATTACTTCATTAGAGAAATTTAGCAGTGCTCAATCTATCTTTAATAGATTCTTATTTTAGAATCGCTGAAAGTTTTAACTTGTCCTTTTGTTCTGACTGCAAAACTCTTCACCCTCTCCAGAATTACATTTAAAATACCATTCAGGAGGAAATTTGAAAAATCTGGCAGGAAGTCTTACTGGAAAAGTACTCCTTCCTAATTAGCATAATCCAGTTTAAGAACTAGAAACCACATACTATTGGCAAAAATGCAATAATGAAGAGTTTATTTTAAAGAAACAGTTTTCAGCCCGGGTGGTGGTAGTGCCTGCCTTTAATCCCAGCCCTTGGGAGGCAGAAGCAGGAGGATCTCTATGAGTTCGAGGCCAGTCTGATCTGCAGAGTGAATTCCAGGACAGCCAAGGCTACACAGAGAAACCCTGCCTCGAAAAACCAGAAAAATAAATAAATATTTAATAATACTTGAAGAAATAAATAAGAAATGACTTCAGAAAAATTGTAAAGAGAATAAATTTAAATGAATAAGCTAGATCAAATGTAGCAAGTAGGATATTCCCATAGTTATAAATTTCAAGGTGAATTATTACTACACAGTGCTACTCTACCAATAGTTACAACCTACAGCAGAAAGTCTGGTCAGTCACGCAGCTCTAGTGTTTTTCCTGAAATAAACCTCTCCAGCAATCTAGGGGCTTTCTGACTGTCACTGCTGCTATTTTTTTCTGTGCTATTTCCGTCACACCCCATACCTGCGCATCCTCAGAGCTTTCTTTCTATCCCTCCTATCCTTTCGTACCCTTTCTGGAGGAGCCAGCTAAAATCTTGCTTTTCTCACACCCACTCCGCTCAAGGTTGTATATCCTTGTGAATTTTCCTATGATCATCATCCTTCTTAAACTCTGGTGTGGGGACCTAACACAGATCTTCTTCGCGCATGCCCTGCAAGTCCTCTACAGAGCTGGCCCCACACACAGGCCATTAGTCGCCCTTGACAATGCTCAAGATTTCCAAGTTCCGACCTGTACCCTTGATTTTTGAGTCACATAAAATTTTATGATTCAAGAGCATATTATAAACTCTTTGAAGGTAGAGACCATCGTATATTTGATGCCTTATGTAACTAGATTTTAAAATTCTCACTGGCAGATTAAAACTTGATTGTCATGGGATTCTACAATTCGTAAAGAACACATTTTGAAAACTTTAAAAGTCCTGTTTCTAGAGTTTTTGCTCAGAGTTCAAAACAGGGAACTACAAATAAGCGAAGGAACTGAAATCTGAGGGAGAAAGGAACACACACACTATTGCTCATCTGCATGTTCCTTTATTCTTTTTCCTTTTCTCTGTCTCCTGTTTCTTCTCTGTTTATATCTCCCCAGTTCTTGCAGGGTACAGGTATATATAAGTTTGCACTGTAATTATTTTTACAATACAGTGTGAGGCTTGAGTTTCTCAGGGTCAGCAGGGCAGATGAGATTTACACACAGAGCAATAAACTAAAACTGCTAGGAGAAACTTTTAGCATCAGTTGCTTAGGGCTGTAGGTTAATGCCTCCTTCCAGTGCTTTGGCCTCAGTGGCAGCACAGGCCTTCAGGAAAGTTTACTTTCCCTGAGGATGAGCAAATGGGCTGATTACCTTTGTCTTTATCTTCTCAGGGGAAATAGGAGGGAGCAGTAAATCTCTGAGCTAAAATCTTGAGTTAATACAAGAAGAAGTTTGAGAACCTTTTAGTGTGAGGTTGGTTTAGGTTATCACTTCTCTATCTGCCAGTGAGGTAAAGCCAAGGGCATGCTTATTTTTTCTATCCATCTAGGCAGCTATGAATCAACAGGTTTGAACATGTAGTAATGCTATGTCCTTGGCTATCTGGGAATGTCTTAGATGGGATGCTTTTGCCTGGGCCCTAAACACTGACCAAATGCCTATCAATAAAGAAATTGCAGGAATGCATTTCTCTACAATTGCAATGGAGAGGGGAACAAGGACCTGATAGTGGGAAACAGGCCCCACACATAGCTAAGGAACATAATCAGTAAACTAGGACCTGCTAAGGGAAAACAGGTTTTACACATAGCTAGGGAGTGTAATCAGTAAATTCCAAAATGCATGGGAGAAATTTGTTCCCAGTAAATGATCAGATGGTGCTGAACTGTGGGAAGTAAATTCCATGTTTGTTGCAAAAAGGAATAAACTACAGAAAGAATCAACAGCAGCGCACAGCCAATTCACTCACAAGATTGTAACGCCAAATACAACTTTTGTACTGGTTTAATCCATTAGGAGAATTCTTAATTCTTCTGAGCAATTTCATAATATGATAGATGTATAATTACTGTGTGATCTTGTGGCTTATAGCAAATGTGCAGTTCTTATTTATAGCATATTTATAACTTTAAATGTTGATCATTTGTATTATAATTTTAATGAAAACTAAGCAAGGAATTTAAAGCTATCTACAAAACAATTTGTCCTAACAAAAAGATTAAATTTCAGTTTATAAGGAATATTGGGTTGAATTTTTAAATGACCACTTCTGTGAGAGTTGTGATGATAAAATGTACCTGCAGGTATACCCTGTGAGAACACTGTAAAATACAGAGTATTTCTGATGAATTTTCTCTAAGTGATGCATCTTTTCAGTATCTCCAAATTAAGATGCAGGCTATGTACTCAGCAACTCCTTTTCCCCTCCCCCTCCCACTTCTTTTCATATGTCCTCTGGGAAGAACTGAGTTTTTGAAGTACTGGTGAATTCAGGACTGAGATTGCTTTCTTCATGCCCAGATTTCTTCCCCAGGACAACCTCAGTGATACAGCTGGAAATCCCCCAAAGTTTGTAATTGCTTCTTGAACTAAAGAAATATGAATGGGTTGAGGCTCTTTCCTTTTTTGTTTTGTTTTGTTGTTGTTGTTGTTTATTTTTCTTTTTGTTTTTTGAGACAGGGTTTCTCAGTGGCTTTGGAGTTTGTCCTGGAACTAGCTCTTGTAGACCAGGCTGGTCTTAAACTCACAGAAATATGGTTTCTTCTGTCTTGAGAGTGCTGGGATTAAAGGCATGTGCCACCCCACCTCCCCAGCAGGCTCTTTCTGATAATGATTGATGTCCCAATAATGAGTTAGTGGCAATGAAAGTCACTGAGCTTTTATGAATCTTGGGCCATAATTTGGGGAACAGCTGGCCAGTCAGCTCCCATTGTTTTTGAGTTAGTGATGAGTAGGGAACACACAAAATGTGCTCCTGGTAATATGGCCATGTCACTCCTGGTAAATTACTGTATCCTTGGCTGAATAAACCAGGGTTGCTAGGTTTACTTCACATGTGCAAATGGAGGGGCCAGCATGGCAATCCTTAGCCTAACCAAAATATTCCTTTTCTATTTGCACATCAAAGTGTTTTCTAATTCATATGGATTTGACAGGCAATAGTGTGTGTGTGTGTGTGTGTTTGTGCGCGTGCGCGCGTGCATGTATTTTACTAAGAATTGAATTAGGGGGATGGAGAGATGGCTCAGAGGTTAAGAGTACTTGGCTACTCTTACAACGTTCCTGAGTTCAATTCTCAGCAACCTCTTGGTGGCTTGTAACCATGTGTAATGAGATCTGGCACCCTCTTCTGGCTGCAGGCATACGTGAAGACAGAACACTGTATACATAATAAATAAATCTTAAAAAAAAAAAAAAAAAGAATTGAATTAGGACATCCCACTTTAGGCAAAGCACTTCTAGCACTAGCCACATCTTTATCCCTTTTTGGTTTTTATATTGTTGTTTGTTTTGTTTTCGGGTTTTTGAGAATAGGTCTTACTAAATTTCCTAGGCCATCTTTTCTATAGTTCAGGAAGGCTTTAGATTTGAAATCCTCCTGACTCAGCCTCACAAGTAGCTGAGATTATAGACCTTCATCACTAGACTTACAATATATTCTTTCCATATAAAATACTAGGGAGTTCTTTTTACAGCATACAAGTGAATCTTGGTGTTCAAATTTAAAAAAAAAATAGAGAATATATATGTAAATATATTTATATATTTAATATGTATAAATAAATATATTTAAATATATAATATCTATTTTAATATATATAGCTATTGTATAGGACATGTGAAACACAATATTGTGATCAGTATGAGTTCAGTGATACCATTAGAACATTAGCATAGTGTCTGCTCAGCGTTCACCTACAGGCACAGACTTCCTGACAGCACATGAATTTGTACTCAAATGCTGTCCATCATGCTCATAAAACTGTTAATGGGTAAATATACCAGAGAGACTCTCTGAGCTGAATTTGCACTAGATGGCCTTGTCTCACCCATGTACTCTTGAATCATCAATATGATATCTAATAAAACACCATGAAATTGAAGTCTTGGCTATTTGGGCTCATGCAAGGTTATTCAGGAAAAACAAGAGAAATAGGATATACTCAATGCTTAAGATTTTCATCACAGCTTCTTTCTTTGCTCGTCACAAACTCAAGGACCCAGGTTCCAAGGGTACCCAGGAATGAGGAAAAAACTTACACACAGCTTTCCTGGCTTGGCCCACCTCTTACCTCGGTGGAGTGGATTGCCTGTGATATTCTTAACCTAGGAAGAGAAAACCACTTGGTGGCAACTACTCAGGCTTTGACACACCCATCATCTATTTCAGTGAAGGGTTTTGAGAATCAAAATAATTTCTTGTTACTAACCAGAATACTAACCTGATGAATCTACTTGGAGGAAAACTGTTGGGAGCCCTGTGGCCTAGTTGTGCATCAGCATATGAATGTCTGTCCAATGAGTCTCCTGGAGACAAGCCCCGTGCAGAGTGCAGATGGGCTCTCACTAGGCAAGAACCAGTGGTCCCAGGACACCGCAGAATAATGCTGGGACCACAGAGCCTGCATGCTCTCATCTCTCTCGTAATGTTGGTGATTTTCTTAGCAGTTTACAGTTTCACTTTGTCAGTCACACATGGGACAGATGTGATCATCCCCAGAAACCCATTTTTTTTTCTCAAATATCTTCCCCTAAAATTCTTTGGGAACTAATGCTTCTCAGGTTTCTTATCTGGAAATACCAAATGTCACTGCAGAACCTGGGAAATTTTCTGATTCAGTGCTGACAGGATTGGAGGCAATAAAGGTTAATGAGCACCTATAAGAAAGCAACACAGGTAACATTAACTATGTCTCCTAATCCTGGGGGGGGGGGGACAAAACATTAAGATGGAAAAAGAGTGCCTTAGCCAAATTTTCCCTTTATACAGAGGGTTAGGCATGCAGGACCCTTTTGTAGGACAAGGGGACAGCTGGAGAAATACAAGCTAACAGTATGCAAGCAGTTTATGGCAAATCACCCTATTTCTACAATTATGCTTTATTAAGTTTTAAATGATATTGTTGTTCTTGGGAATGTAATTCTATGTTTATCTCCTTTTAGCTTTGTAAGGACAGGATGTGCCTGGCTTGATACTTAGCCAAGCTTACAAAATGCTGAGCATTGGTTTTGGTTTAAAAGTTGTTTTGATGTAAAATTTTTTGGGAAAAAAAAACATACGTTTTTTTCCAGAGGTTAATTCGGAGGGTGGGGAAAACATGCTTCCTTTTGAAGTATATATAAAGATGGCTCAAGCTATTGGGGCATCCACTTGTGTGAAACTCATCTGGTGGTCGGACACTTCTTTCTTCATATCCCTTCCCTGTCTCAGGACCTGAACACAGCTATGGCAGGACTGCGGCAGAAAATGAAAAACTTGGGAAGTTAGGAAGATATTTTGAACACATATGATTTGGGTTTTCATTATATGATTTATTTCCAATGCAACTACACTTAATTACATCTGCTGCTGTAAAATGATGATTATATTTGAAAGACACTTGAAAAATGAACTTTGGCATTTTAGGGAAGGACTAAATATAAATATGTTATTCGATAAAAAAAAATCAGCCTAGATGTATCCTGATAATAAATCCATGTTTAAATACTGGACTGGATGATCCAACTTTAGCAGCCAACATTTTAATAACTGTCTTCCCCGATGTATCTCAAATATACTCTATTAGCAAACATGACAGTCCAATTATCTCCATGGCTCTTAGCATTTCATGGTGGCCTATTGCCAACAACAGGATATAGGGTGGGAAACATGCCAAAGAAGTTAACTGATTTTAAAAGCTAAATTACTGCTAGTGCTGAAAATTCAGGGTTTATGTAATACTAACTCCCTTTCCCCTGTCTAAATTCATCATGTAAGTAAATACATTAAATAAATAAGCACCTACTAAACAAATAACTCTCCTTTTATATTCTGCAAGAGGAAAATGGAACCCAATAGTTCAATTTTATTACAAAGAATACATTAGCAATATTTATGTCACATACAAAAGAAATACTCATTTTCTTTATCAGTGGAGAGTATAAAACAATTAAAATGCCTTGATAATCCATTATGTATTGATCTGGTCTATATCATTAATATAGAATACAAATAAATTAGCCATATAAGAAGGATATATGAGTAAATTGAATATCTACAAAAATAGGCGTCAAACCACGTCACACAGGAATTTCATTTCTGTTAGTTGATAGTAAGGAAAAGAAATCAGTTACTCCTCTAAAATTCAAAATGAGTTTAAACATTAGAGCAAACCTAACAATGTCCCATCCGTAGAAAGTATGAGTGGCTATATAAATGAATAAATAATATAAAGAGAAGAGGACTGAACTCAAAGTCAGGAGAACTGAGTTTCAGGCTTTGTTATCGCCATCTAGGCACATGAGTTAGAATAGCTATTATTGATAATGTGCCTCCAAAAAGATGTTACCACTGTATGTAACTAATGTGGTACCCATTTTATAAACAAGAAAACAAAGTCTTACTAACTCACTGACAGCAGAGTTGAGATTCAAATTCACATAAAGCTGTTCCCTCAGGCTGCCCAGCATATTAGCACATTTGATATTGTGTGTGTGTGTGTGTGTGTGTGTGTGTGTGTGTGTGTGTGTGTGTGTGTGTAGTCTTGAGGTTTATTCTTCACTTCTGAATAGTATCTTCATCATTAGTAAAATAGTGGGCATGGACTGAATGCCTTATTCAGTCCCTTCTATTTCTATAACTGTCATTAAGTCTACATGGATTTGGATTTAAATATAAAATTAGTATTCTAAACCATGTTGACCAATTTTCCTGTAAAGGACCAAGTAATGAATATTTTAAGCTTGTAAGCTTTAAATATTTTGCAAGCTGTCACAAGTATTCAAATCAACTCTGCCATTGTCGCACAAAAGCAGACATGGTGAATATATAAACACTGGGCATCGTGTTCAAATAAGACATTGATTAGATATGTACTCAGTGGTTGTGTACCTGCCTACCATGTGGAAGCAACCCATAACACCACAAATATACAACACAAGGCATCCTTAGGGGGCAAAAAACAGTATCAAGAAAGATTGTGCTGGGGCTTGAATGGTAGGCTGTAGTAAGTCCACTGTGTCCCAGTTATCACTTATAATAATGGATATTTGGGCTAGCAAGAACAAATTTAAGAATCTGTAAAAATATTGTGCTAGCAAAAATATTGAAACAATAGATGCTCAAGTTTTCCATCATCACAACCAGTTCCTTTAAGTATATGACTGGCTCTTTTGCATTCCATGTGGGAAGAGTCTACATAGATTCAAATCCCATATTGGTCTCTGTCATGACAGTTTCCATAGAAAAGAAACACACATTTGCACACTTGCTGTATATCAAGATGTCATATGGTTTCCAATTCATGACTGGGTTTCCAGGCTAGACTGCAGTCTGTCAGATGCATGGTATAGTCCAGATAATGCCAACATATGTGGCACATGCATATTACTCTTACATATGCTGTAGTTAATAAATGTGATTACATAGAATTGAATGTGCTATTATTATTTATACTAACAATGTTTCCCATAATAAGGAAGTAAAAATATATTTTTCAAGAACATAGGTCAGTTCTTAAGGTAGATGTATTTTTATTTATGTGTAGGTATGACACATGTGTACAGGGGTATCCCAGAGTCCAGAAGAGGGCCTGAGATCCCCTGGAGCTGGAGTTACAGGTGGTTTTAAGGCATCTCACATGAGTGTGTTGGGAACAGATCTCAGGTACTTTGCAAGTGCAGTAAGTCCTCTGAACTGATGAGCCATCCATTATGACCTGGTAATGTCTTGATAGTTAATACTCCAATTGTGTTTGTTTTATAATTAAAACTGTGTTGATGTTTCACTCATCATACTGTTGGAACCTCTGTGCATACTACTAAGCTAAAATTTTTGGAAAACAGGATTGAATAATTTTTGCTTGTGCTTATAAATACTTATTTACAAGTATTTGTAAATTTACAAGTATTACAAAAATTAACTGTGCTTAATTTTTGAGATATGATTTCTAAAAAGTGTGTAATAATAGCATAACTGAATAAACATGCTAGTGTTAAATGACAATGTACACATTAAAACAACTGAAAGATAATTTTTGAAGCATAATCAACTTTCAATAAATTTGAACATTATTTTTAAAATGCAAAGAACCATTATTTTTAAAGATTTATTTACTATTAATTTGTATGTGTATGTGTATAGAGGTGTCTGTGAAATCCAAAAGAATGTCTTGGGGCCCATATAGTTGAAGTTACAGGTGTCTGTGAGCTGGCCAGTGTCGGTGCTGGGAACTGAACTCAGGAAAGGTAAGCACTCTTAACCACTAAGTTGTCTATTACTCCTGCCCTTTCTACAATTATACAAAAATATTTCTGAGAAATTAAAAATTATTTTGGAAACTACATACCATGCTTTTAAATAAACTGTGGATCATGAAAATATTAAAGGATATGACAGAGTTTTAAGCAAATGAGAATGAAAAGCAATTCCAAATCCGTGGATGCAGCTAAGGCAAAACACAAGGGATTTCACAGCTCTAAATGCCTATGCTAGAAGAGAAAGACTTTAAATAGATGACTTAAAGAACAAATGAAATGAAAATTCAAAGGGAACACCTAAGATCCCAATACAGATCAATGGAACTGAAAGTAGAAAAATAAATAAAAGGTGGCAGACTAAAGTCATCAACATATCATAAACATCAGCCAAAAAATTAGACAAAAACAGTGACACCAGTGCAAATTATTCCACTACGTGGAATAATAAAGAACTCTCCTGAAATTCTTGGTGCCAATAACTTAGGCAATTTATTTATTTATATTTTTAATTAAAATTAAAATTATACCACTTCCCTCTTCCTTTTGGTCCCTCCAACCCCTCATGATCCTTCCACTTCCTCTCAAATTGATGGCCTATTTTCCATTTTTATTCATATATGCATAAATATATATAAGTGTAACCTGCTAAGTTGGTTAATGTGGCTTTGTAGAGGGATGACCACTTTCCATTAGGTAACCAGCCACAGGCCTCATCCCTAGATGAGGCTAATCTCTCTCTCTCAGCAGTGATGTATTCTTTGTCTAGGAGTGGACCTGTTGAGTTTCCCTCTCCACGTTAGCACAGAAAATTAATATGAAGTGAGCAAAACTCAGGGAAAGAGCAGCTTACCAAAGTTCCCTTCAAAAAATAATTTGAATAGGCCTAAAGCTATTATATAAATTAAATTTTTAGTTAAAAAAGGTATCACAAGAATTATAGGCTTCTATGAAGAATTCTATTAAATGTCTAGGAGAAATCATTTTACTTATATACAAGCTCTTAAGGAGAAGGCTGGAACACTGCCCTACATATTACTCAAATACCAAAAACACAAAACTACAGATAAATATTCCTCATGCACATAGAAAACTCTTCTAATTTAACCTATCAATTATGGCAATATGTGAAATTGATAAAATATCATGATTAACTGAAGTTAATCTCAAGAACATAAGGTTAGTGTATCATCTGAATATCAATAGATCAATAGATGTTAATACAATCAGGTGAGAAGCAAGGATTTAAAGTCCTAGAATCATGCTCATTTAAAAAAGAGAGAGAGGGAAAATTCGTGTGTGTGTGTGTGTGTGTGTGTGTGTGTGTGTGTGTGTGTGTGTGTGTGCGCGCGCGTGCGCACGCGCGCGCGCACATGCAAGTGCATGATGTGTGCACAAGTCCCTGTGGAGGACAGAAGAGGGTGTCAGATCCCTTGGAACTGGAATTACAGTTTCCAGATGCCTGAAGTGTGTACTGGGAACCAAATCCAGGCCCTCTGCAGGAGCAACAATGTTGTCTCTCCAGCTCCAAGAAGCATCTTCATATGAAGCAATTGATTAAATCACTTTTCAATGCAGACAAGTGCTGACAAAAGCAGAGTAAACTGGAAGGAATCCGATGTGGCTCCATGGAACTCCTCAGCTAAAGTGATAACGTTGGGATTCCATCGTTTTTGTCAGATTCTCTTCATAGTATGCTCTGTTTTGATATAGTCAACTTTATTAAGGTAAAGTTCACACCCCAAACTTTAGTCGCTTTATGTATACATTTCAGTTTCTTTAAAAACACGTAGAGTATGCCAAAGTCTTTATGGTCTAGAACCACCACCCCCCAAGCTTCCATATAGCCAATTCCCTTTCTTCATCTTCATGAAGCCGCTAACATTCATTCAGTCACCGCAGACTTCCTCCTCTAGAGCTCATGAGTGGGATCACATGGCATGTTTTCTTCTGCCTGTCTTTCTTTATTCGCCGTAATGCACTAGCTTTCCTCTAGAAATGTGTGGAAACCAAGTAATGTCATCTGTGTTGCTGAGTTAAAATTCAAATGACTATTTATCCATTCCTTATGTGAAGGAAATCGGGGGTGATTTCCATTTTGTAACTACAGGAGTAAAACTGCTGCTGACATGTTAAGTGTTCGAATTTCTTTTGGAGAACACCTGGGAGGGACATGACCATATCACATCATTACATATATGCTTAACTTCATTAAAGACAACCACATTTCAAAGGAAATTGCCAGTCAGTGCAGATTCCCAACAAGAAATCTGAGTTCCAGAGTTCCAGTTGCCACACGAGATTCATAAACCTTGCAAGTCATTTTCAGTTGAGATTCATGCTACGCATTTTGTTGTAGAAATTTCAGTGACTATACAGTGCTTATCGCCTGGATTTCCTTTAACTAAACTAATGATAATGAATATTTTTGAATGTTAAGTATGTATTTTTTGTAACGAATCTGTTCAAACATATTTTATATTTGGATGGAGATGCAGTTCAGCAGCAGAGAGTTTGTCTAACAGAAGTGGATTCCATTTCCAGCACTGAAAAAAAACTTGGTACGTCACATTTACATATGTATTCCCACTGTTTGGAACGGATAGATGCATATGTGCACATACTGTTTATTCTTTGATTGCTGTGTGGTAGAAGCTCTATATAAGCTGATCAGAAAGGCTTTTACTAGAAATTCTTTGACCATATATTTTCTTGAAACTGAACTTTCATTAGAGAATGTCTTTTGTAATAGTTGATATTTTCCTAGTCAGAATGGTCTATAGGGGGAAAACAAAAGAAAATAACAACAAATGACAGCCGATGTTGCTGAGTATGTAGGTAAGGGGAATGAGCATGCACTGCTCATGGAACTGCACACTGGTACAGCCACTATGGAAATCAGTAGAAGCTTCCTTGAAAAGCTGAAAATCGATCTACTGAAAGATCCAGCTACGCCACTCTTGGGCATATACCTAAGGTCTCTATGTCTTACCACAGAGATGTTGGCTCTTCCCTGTCCATTGATGTTTTGTTCACAATAGTCAGGAAATGGAAACAACATAGAAGCCCATCAACTGAAGAATGGTTATATAAATTTGGTACAGTTTTATAAGGAAATATTATTAGGGTGGTAGAGAAATGAAAATCATAATATTTTCAAGTAAATAAGTGAACCTAGACATGATTATGCTGAATGAAGTAACCGGCTCCAGAAAGACAGAAATGACATGTCTTCTCACATGTGAATGTTAGCTTTCTCTGAAGTTATAATGGGGGCATTTTATTTGAAATACTCACACAGCTTAGGTAAGTAGGAAAGGGCCATAGGGAAGAGGGGATCATTCAAGGAATGGGAAGTAAAATGCAGTGTTTTAAAGGGAGAAAGGGGAAAAACAGAATGGGAAGGATTAACCCCCCCTTTCCCCTCTTCTCCCACTCCCTTCTCCATTTAACCCTGATTGCTACCTAGTCCTGGCACACCCCTGCCCAGAAAACCGGAGGGACATACGGCTTTGCTAACTCATCTTACAGCCAGGGATTCACAATGATACTGTTTTCTCCAGTTCACTTACTGTCCTTAACATTTATATCATATCATATTTCAGTTTCTGAAAATGCTTCTGTGTTTGCTTACTGGCTTATGTTACTTTGAATAAAATGTCCAGATCTCAGCAGATGCTACACACCATACATGCCCTAAGACTCATGGCATTCTCTTCCACATAAACATAGGACTCATTTTAGTTAATCCTGGGCCAAAATAATCAAGTTCTTTGTCCACTTCATCATCCTTACCTCAACATAAGTGTACTTCTCATATTATAAAAATAAAAGAAAATTAAAATAATTATGATTGAGGCCATGTCTGTGCTAACTACTACCTGTTTTCTTTTATTATATAGTCATACTCCTGAAACTAGCAATTTCAAAATCTATTCTATTAAACCCAAGATAATCAGGCTTTATCTCTTATTACTTCATCAAATGTTCCCAAGTCCAGAGGGGGTTAATTCTCTTGTCATTTTTATATTTCCATGGTTTAAAAGTAATTAATTTCGACCAGTTTTCAGTCCCCCTTCCGGTACCCTGCTTGGAGACACCTGAGGCCTGGGGACTGAGCGCTGAAGATCCCAACCTGGAGGGATCCAGACAATCCAGAAACTGCCAGCTATTGTCCTAGTCCCTTTTTCTGCCCACAGGACAAGGAAGAGGACAGCCATCAGAGTATTGGACCTGCTTCCACCCACCGGAAGGGAACCGTGGGCCTGTATCCACCAGGAGAGGAAGAGATTCCATCTGCACCCACTGGAAGAAGGGATGGGAAGAAGAAAATATAAAAACACATTCAACAACAGAAAAACCAATATGACACCTCTGGAGTCTAAGGACCCTACACCAGCAAGACTTGAACATGCCAACACTGATGAAGAATAAGAGAATGACCTTAAAAATAACTTCATGAAAATGATAGAGGCCCTTACAGAGGATATGAGAAAATCCTTTAAAGAAATGGAAGAAAAAAATCAAAAAATAAAAGAAATCAACAATTCTCTTAAAGACAGCTAAGAAAAGCAATCAAACAGATGAAGGAAACAGTTCAAGACCTGAAAACTGAAATAGAGATAATAACGAAAACACAAACTGAGGGAATGCTGGAAATAGAAAGCTGGGTAAACAATCAGGAACCACAGATGCAAGCATAATCAACAGAATATAAGAGATGGTAGAGAGAATCTCAGACGTTGAAGATACAATAGGAGAAATAGACTAATCAACCAAAGAAAATCTTAAGTCCAAAAAATCCCTAACTCAAAATATCCAGGAAATATGGACAATGGGAAAAGACCAAACCTAAGAATAATAGGAATAGAAGAAGGTGAAAAAAACCCACCTCCAAGGTGCAGAAAACATATTCAACAAAATCATAGAAGAAAACTTTCCCAAACTAAAGAAAGACACGCCAGTGAAAATACAAGAAGCCTACAGAACACCAAATAGACTTGACCACAAAAAAAACGTCCCCTAGCCACATAACAATCAAAACCGCAAACATACAGAATAAAGAATATAAAGAGCAGCTAAGGAAAAAGGTCAAGTAACATATAAAGGCAAACCTATCAGAATTACACTGGACTTCTCCATGGAAACTCTGAAAGCCAGAAGGTCCTGGATAGATATTCTACCAACACTAAGACACCACAAATGCCAGCCCAGACTACTACACCCAACAAAGCTTTCAATCAATATAGATGGAGAAATCAAGATATTCTATGACAAAACCAGATTTAAACAATACATATCCACCAATCCAGCCCTACAGAAAGTTCTGGAAGGAAAACTCCAACGCAAGGAAGTTAAATACAACCAGAAAAACTTAGGCAATAGATAATCTCACTTTGCCAACAGCCAAAAGAAAAAAGGGGAGGAAATCCACACACAATTCCACCACCACCAATGAATCCAAAACAAACAAGAATGAACAATCAATGGTCATTAATATCCATCAACATTAATGGTCTTAACTCGCCTATCAAAAGAAACAGGCTAACAGAATGGATATGAAGACAGAATCCATCCTTCTGCTGCATACAAGAAATACACCTCAACTTCAGAGACAGACGGTACCTCAGAGTTGAGGGTTGGGAAAAGATTTTTCAATCAAATGGACCCAAGAAACAAGTGGGGGTAGCAATCCTAATATCTAACAAATTAGACTT
Organism: Cricetulus griseus; assembly: GCF_003668045.3. Lineage (NCBI taxonomy): Eukaryota > Metazoa > Chordata > Mammalia > Rodentia > Cricetidae > Cricetulus > Cricetulus griseus. The sequence goes on along the minus strand of NC_048595.1, from coordinate 253,399,397 downwards.
CAAACTAAAATTGTTCAAAACAGAAGAAGGAGGTAATTTCATATTCATCAAAGGAGAAATCCATCAAGATGAAGTCTCAATTCTGAACATCTATGTCCCAAATACACAGACATCCACATTCGTAAAAGAAACATTACTAAAACTCAAATCACATATAAAACCTCACATACTTATAGTGGGAGATTTCAACATCTCACTCTCACCACTATACGGGACCACTAGAGAGAAACATAACAAAGGAACTAATAGAAGTTATGACCCAATTGGGTTTAACAGACATCTATAGAATATTCCATCCAAACACAAGAGAATATACCTTCTTCTCAGCCCCACATGGAACCTTCTCTAAAATCAACCACATACTTGCCAACATAGCAAACCTCAACAGGTACAAAAAAATTGGAATAACCCCTGTATCCTATCAGACCACCATGCTTTACAGTTAGAATTCAACAACACAAATTGCAGAAGAACTACAAACTCATGGAAAATGAATAATGCGTAACTGCCCCATTCCTGGGTCAAGGAAGAAATAAAAAACAGAATTAAAGACTTTCTAGAATTCAATGAGAATGAAGACATAACACACCCAAACTTATGGGACACTTTGAAAGCAGTGCTAAGAGGAAAGTTAATAGCACTAAGAGCCCACATGAAGAAACTGGAGAACAATCACACTAGAGAATTGACAGCACAACTTAAAGCTTAGAACAAAAAGAAGCAAATTCTCCTTGGAGGAGTAGATGCCAGGAAATAATCAAATTGAGGGCTGAAATCAATAAAGTAGAAACTAGGAAAACAATTCAAAGAATCAACGTAACAAAGATTTGGTTCTTCGAGAAAAATCAACAAGATAGACAACCCTTTATCCAAACTTACCAAACAGAAGAATGAAAATGCAAATTAACAAAATCAGAAACAAAAAGGGGGACGTAACAACAGATGCTGAGAAATCCAGAGAATCATGAGGTCATACTTTGAAAACCTGTACTCCACAAAATTTAAAAATCTAAAGGAAATGGACAATTTTCTGGATAGATTTCACTTACCAAAATTAAATCAAGAACAGATAAGCAATTTAAATAGACCTGTAACCCCTAATGAAATAGAAGCAGTCATCAAAAGTCTCCCAACCAAAAAAAGCCGAGGGCCAGATGGCTTCAGTGCAGAATTCTACCAGAAATTCAAAGAAGAGCTAATACTAATTCTCCTCAAAGTGTTCCACACAAAGAAGCAGAAGGGTCATTGCCAAACTCCTTTTATGAGGCTTCAATAACCTTGATACCTAAGACACACAAAGACACAACTAAGAAAGAGAACTACAGATCAATATCCCTTATGAACAATGATGCAAAAACACTCAATAAAATATTCGAAAATCAAATCCACAAACACATCACAGAAATCATCCACCATGACCAAGTAGGCTTCATCCCAGGGATGCAGGGATGATTCAACATACAAAAATCCATCAATGTAATCTACCATATAAACAAATTGAAAAAGAAAAACCACATGATCATCTCACTAGATGCTGAAAAAGCCTTTGACAAAATCCAACACCCCTTCATGATAAAGGTCTTGGAGAGATCAGGAATAACAGGAATATACTTAAACATAATAAAAGCAATGTACAGTAAACCAGAAGCCAACATCAAACTAAATGGACAGAAACTCAAGGTGATTCCTCTAAAATCAGGAACAAGGCTGTCCACTCTCTTTATATCTCTTCAATATTGTACTTGAATTTCTAGCTAGAGCAATTAAACAACAAAAGGAGATAAAGGGGATACAAACAGGAAAAGAAGAAGTCAAACTTTCACTATTTGCAGACAATATGATAGTTTACATAAGTGACCCCCCCAGAAAAAATAACTCTACCAGGGAACTCCTACAGCTGATAAACAACTTCAGCTTATGGGCAGGATACAAGAGTATCTCAAAAAAAAATCAGTAGCTCTACTATATACAGAAGATAAATGGGCTGAGAATGAAATCAGAGAAACATCACCCTTTACAACTGCCACAAAAAAAAAAACAACATAAAATACCTTGGGGTAATGCTAACCAAACAAGTGAAAGACCAGTATAATGAGAACTTTGGGTCTTTAAATAAAGAAATTAAAGAAGATACTAGAAAATGAAAGATCTCCCATGCTCTTGGATACGTAGGATCAGCATAGTAAAAATGGCAATCTTGCCAAAAGCAATCTACAGATTCAATGCAATCCCCATCAAAATCCCAGTACAATTCTTCACAGACTTTGAAGGAATAATTCTCAACTTTATATGGAAAAACAAAAGACCCAGGATAGCCAAAACAACCCTGTACAATAAAGGAACGTCTGGAGGCATCACCATCCCTGACATCAAGCTCTATCACAGAGCTACAGTCCTGAAAACAGCTTGGTATTGGCACAAAAATAGACAGATAGACCAATGGAATCAAATTGAAAACCCTGCTATTAACCCACACACTTACGAACACCTTATTAAGGTTAAGGTGAAGCTGGAGAAACCCACAGAATCAGCTGACCTGAACAAGGGGTTGCTAATAGCTGGGAAACCAGCATAGGACTGTTCCAGACCCTGTGAATGAGGATTCCAGTTTGGCAGTCTGGGCAATCTATGGGGCCTCTGGTAGTAGATCAGTATTTATCCCTAATATATGAATGGAGTTTGGGATCCCATTCCACAGTGAGGGATACTCTCTCAGCCTACAACTCTCTCTCCCCTCTCAACACATAGGGGAGGGTCTAGGCCATGCTCCAAATGCTATGACAGACTCTGAAGATTCCCCCATAGAAGTCCTCACCCTCCCTGGGCAGCAGAAAGGGATTGGGATAGGGGATGGAGTGGGCAGTGCAGTGGAGGAGGGGAGGGAGAGGTAACTGGGTTTGAAATGTAAAAGAAGCTTGTTTCTAATTTTAAAAAAAATAATTCATCTCATGAGGTTTTCAAACTCTTAGTAGTGTCATATCTCACTTATTTTACAAATTAAAAGTTTTAGACTTATTTTCAAATTTTTATTATGTATGGGTATTTTGGGTACATGTGTGTGCATGCCTTCTGCCTGTGGTGGTCAGAACATTTGGATCCCATAGACCTGGAGTTATGGATGGTTGCAAGCTGCCAGGTGGGTACTTGGAACTTAACCAGGTCCTCGGCTAGACCAAGTGCTCTTAACTGATGATGTATTTCTCCCCTATCTTGGTTTTTTTATTGTCAAATACATTCATGTGCAGTGCTTAAGTTGCCTATATCAACAAAAAAGAAAAGATTTCTTTAACACCTGGGAAATAGTGAGTGTGACTCAGTATGACTCAGTAGTCACAGACGTATACTATTCTAATGAAATGTAAATACGTCCTGAGAGCTACTGTGGAATACCTTGACAGACACTTCAGATGCGGTTCGCAAGACTCCTAACAACAAGTGTTGTTTGTTGAAGTTCTGGAGATGGACCCCACAGCCTTGTGCACCCTGCAAAGCATTCAATCACTGGGCTATTATGCGTCCATGCACTAAACATAAACATTTGAAAACAGATGTTCAAAGATTTACATACTAAATAAGTTCTCACAAGATAGTTTATATCATAAAATTTTATTTATAATTAAGTTCTGCAAAATATATGAATTGGCTCTTCACAAATAAGAGACAAAGTCTGTCCCAAGAGCTCATATTTGATTACCCAGTGGAGGCAGGACAGTATTCTTTCAGGCAATTATTCTTAAAATAAGGAGAAACACAAATCACAGCAATAGCCACACAAAATATATCTTATGTTTTCTAAGACATTTCTTACTTAATCTTAATTTTGGATTGTTTTTGGTTTCTTTTTATTTTTATTTTTTAATTACATTGTTTTGGTGGAGACAGTGTGGAGGGCAGGGGCAACTCATGGGAGTTGGTGCTTTTCTGCTACTGTGTAGGTCATGGGGAATCTAACCCTGTAATGATAAGTCTTTCTGCCAGGCAGCCGGAGCCTCGTCGCCACATGGGCACAAAAATAACACACAGAGATTTATATTAGGTACAATGCTGCTGGACAATGATTAGGATTTCTTAATCTATATATTTTATAAAGACTTATCTGATTGAGGATGCCGGCAGCATGTGTCCTCTCTTGCTGGGCTCACATCGCAACTCCTGTCTCTCTCCATTCCCAGAATCCTCCTCAGACTCCTAGCCACACCTATCTTGCTTTCTGATTGGCCAACAGTAATTTATTTATCAACCAATAAGAGAGACATATATACAGAAGGACTCCCCCATCATAATCCTTCTATTAGGTTTGACCTCAAGCATCTTTATCTGTTGAGACATCTTGCTCAATCTTATCATTTTTAAAATTTACTTATTTTACTTATTTATCTTAGTATTTTAATTAGGATTTCAGTATGTTGGCCTAGTTGGTGTGAAACTTGTATCATGACCTGCTTCTTGTTTCTTGAGTGCTGTGGATCACAGGTGTGGACAACCTTCTGTTTCTACTTTGTCAAAGAAAAATCAAAACCCCACCTGGTGCCAGATTTTGCACCAGGTTTGCAAAGTGTAACGGTCATAATTTAGATATTACCTAAATTTCCAATAAGTCATCCATCACCAATGATGTAAATGATTTCTATCTGCAATGCAAGAGTTTTCCCATGAAACGGGGTTCCAGCCTCTCAGCCCTCAGGGCATCACCCAGGAACACACAGCAGCTGGGACCTTCAGCATGCATGCTGGCTCCACACAGGCACTCAGCAGACAAAGCACACCTTGGGGTCATCTCCTACTCTCCTCACTCACTTGGTGGGAGCCAAATGTGCAATGCATCTAATTAACTTGCTCAATTTACCTTCCTCCAATTTACAATGCCCTTTAACAACACCATTACTGGAAAGCTACTGTTGGCATGGATGGTACAAAACCGATTTGGGAAGAAGCATATTTTAAATGCCTAAATGTCCCTAGATTAAAAACTGTACAGCACCTGTTGCTTCATATGCTGATGAAAATAAATTTGTGCATGCTGATTTGGGTAGAAAATAAAAAATAGTTGTATTAGTTTAAAATGTATTGTCATGTAAGCAAAAAGAAATACACTATAACCTATATGATTTTTTTTTTAAAAAGTGAAATTGGTAAACTAATAACATACTTGAGTTTTGGCTTTCAAACAGTAAATGGACAGTCATAAGAAAAACAGACCCTCACATCTTAATCCTAAGGGACAGAGACTTCTGTTTAAATAAAATGTAGTGTGAGTCATTTCAATTTAGAAATCTATTCTTCTTAATGTTTTCAAGTTCAGTACAAATCAAATATATCACCAAGAAATAATAGCAGAATGCTTATCAGCACGAGGGAGACGATCTGTCTTCTAAATGAGCCATGTGAACTCTGTATTTCCAAGGAAAAGCTAGAAATTGATACCGGTATAAAATGCACCTCCTAGAAAGACAATTATGTCTGAGAACAATGTCCTGGTAGAACAATGTCCTTTGTGCCTCCACAGGGGAAATAAGCAACTACTCTGTTGTCTGTGTTTTTCCATATGTGTAGTTATAAAAAGGAAGAGAATAGGCTTTTGTCCATCTCTACAGACTCTTTATGGTACACGGGCCTGTTGTCCTTCCTTCCTTCCTTCCTTCCTTCCTTCCTTCCTTCCTTCCTTCCTTCCTTCCTTCCTTCCTTCCCTCTCTCCCTCCCTCCCTCCCTCCCTCATAAACAAAATTGCTTCTTCTTCCCAAGATCAGCAGAAGGAATCTTACCGCACAGTGGAGATGACATAGGTTGGAGCAGTTAAGCCACTATGACGCTCCCAACAGACATGCAATGCACTTTGATTCAATTCGTCTCACATGGGTTTCTTTGTCTACTTTTAACCTATTTTACTTTACAGTTCCAGGCACATCTATCTACAGTGTGCATGTGGAGGTCAGAGCCTAGCTTCTGAGAGTCGACTCTGTTCTTTCACAATGTGGGTATGAGGGGCTGAAATCAGGTTGTCAGGCTTGGAGGCTGTCGTCACTGAGCCATGTCGGTGGCTCCTTCCCTCCAATACTTTCTTACAATCCCCATGCCTTTCACACTGCACATCCTTTTATTTTCATGCCCCACTCCCAAGCTTCCACATTGGAGACAAAACATGTGATGCTTGTCTTTAGGTTCTGGCTTTTGTCACCTAACATGCTCTCCAACTCCCATGTCCTGCAAATGCTTAATTTCGCTTTTTATGGCTGAGTAAAACTATTGTGTACATAAACTATAAATACCTCAACTGAGTCCATAACCTGGCTATTGTGGATGGTGCCATGATAAATATAGACGTGCAGGGATTTCCATGGTATATTTCTTTATTTATATTAGGTATGTTGTGTGGCTAAGTTAACCTAGGTAACCTGAGGTAAAGTTGTCTGGACGGACATTTTCCTGATGGATAAAGGCGGCGAGCCTTTCTTCATCCACTCAGTTTTCATGGGTGTTTCAGCAACTGAAGTGTCTACTCACTTCTTTACCTGTTTGTTGACCGAAGTCTTTTTGTTCTTTTATTATTTTGTAGTTTATTTAGCTCAACATATATTCTAGATATTATCCCCTTATTTGGTGAATAATTGGCAACTATTTTCCCCAATTTGTACCCTGCCTCCCTTTTCTTTTACTTTACAAGTATGTAGTGCAATTCTTATTCAGAAGCTATTGCCTATTCCAGATCAAATGTTTTCTCCTAGTAGTTTCAGATTCTTAGGCTTTACACTGAAGTCTTTGATCCTTGTATAAGGCAAACATAAATAAAAACTAAAAACCTAAGACTGCTCCTAAAAATGTAAAGAACACAGAACTTGCAAAAATGAACTCACTTCATTGCACAAACTGCACCAACAGCAACACGGATATATTCTGTTCAAAACCTCTCAGTACTGATTTACAATGCATGGACACAAAAAGCACATGTTATCCATGTAGACAGAACACAATCAAGTCGCCCTGTCTCCCTTAAAAATGAATAAAACATAAAGTTAGAGCGCCTCCCGTGGTCTACGTGCTCTGCACTCTGATGTTACGCATGTCTCTTAGCAGCATTGGTCGGTAGTTTTGCTCCAAAGCCTCCATGTATTCAAAGTAGTGGCTCACTCGAAACCCACACAGTGCTTCTTCCTGCCAGGAAAACATCAATGGAAGTTCGTTTACTTACAGAAAGATGTACAACTCCAAGTGAATAATGTTTACGTAGCTGAAGTATCATTTGTTTTCAGCTCTGGATCCTGGGCAGTTTACATGGCTAGTAAATGTGGAATTGCTTTTCATTTGGGGAGCTGTGTCTGTATCTGCCAGGAATGAATCATGGCCTCGTGGAGCAAGGTGATTTTAAAAAACAAAAAACAAAAAAAAAAAAAAAAAAGCTTCACACCTGGCAGCAGCAGCAGCAGCAATAGCAGCAACTCTTCCTAAAATTTCATGTCTATTTCAATAGTTTAAATAGGTAACTAGTAAAGGCCCTGAACTCTATCTACCTAAGGATGCTGCTCACAACGACCTGTATCAGCCTGTGGTTCACAATGCTGGCACTAGGCGCGTGAATAGTGAGCTTTTTCCTTAATGGCTAATGTCCCAAACGAGGCACTCAAGAATAAATGCATGAATATCTCTTTATTATTTTAACATCTTTAGGGGAAGCAGTTGACTATGCCTTTCAGCATTCTCAGATATTATCTAATGTATTATCTACCTGGAAGGTTTCTTAAAAGTCTTCAGAATAGTTATTCTCAATTTAACACAAAAATTTTGGACAATTCATGCCTTTTACAAGTTTATAGTTTAAAGATCAAAAATGAGTAACAAACACAACAGCAATCCAAAAGAATGAAAGGCAATGCATATTATATGCCAGATAGTTTGTTAGCAGTGACAGAAGAGAGACATACATCAATGTAAGGTAGCTAAAACGACATGCAATTTTTCCCATAAAGAATGATTTTTAAAGCTTCATATGTACTCATATTAATATATAACCTCATATATGCTCATTTATGCGAAATAATTCACATCTCACAAATACTTATGTAGAACTTTACTATTAGTGTGCCGTGGGTCACTTAAAGACTTTAAATCCACATAATTTGAAGAAAAGATGCAACCTAAAGTATTATTACTGATCAGTAAGGCTGACAGATGCTGAAGAAGCTAAACGGTGTTTATTGATGGCATCCACCATTATCCCATCCACACAAACATGTGACTTCTACTTTTCACTTTACGGGTCAAGACTGTGTCATCCACTCTCTCCCTGTTCACTCCTACATTCTGTTAGCACACGTAAGCTCTTGTTCTCACAAGACACAACAGTGACTGAGCTAAAGATTGCATCCTAGACTGTTAACAGTCAAGGTAAACCATGTCTTCCCATTAATAAACATGAAACTTCTCTTAGAGATACTATGCTGCAATGAAATACCACAACCAAAGCAACTTGGGGAAGAAAGTGTTTATTGGGCTTATGCTTCCCCTTAGTGAAGAAAATCAGGACAGGAACTCAAACAGAGCAGGATAACAGAGGTAGGAGCTGATGCAGAGGCTATGGAAGGGTTCTGCTTACTGACTTGCTTCAATTGGCTTGTTTAGACTGCTTTCTTATAGAACCCAGGAATACCAGTCCAGGGATGGCACCACCCACAGTGCCATGCATCTGGATCTTATGGAAGCATTTTCTCAATTGAAGCTCCTTCCTCTCTTATGACTCTAGCTGGTGCTAAACTGTCATAAAACTATCCAGCACACAACTAACCCAAGAGAAGATGTTCAAGTGGGCATTGGTGCACACACTTGTAATCCTTGTCCTTTATAGACTGTGACAAAAGGATAGTACATTCAGCTCCACCAGGGACACATAAAGAGGCCCTGTCTCAACAAAGAAAACAAAACAAATAGGTGTTCACTTGATTCATGGTAAAATATTGGGTCTTTATAAATTTCTCTCTATCTAAAATACTTGTTTACAAAGGGGGAAAGGATCAAAGTGAAACCAGCCTTACTGGACCCGAATTCACTGTAAATAGCTATTGTTGCAATTACAGAACTCTTATGAACTTACCCCATTTTCTTTAAATTACATGTAACTTGGCTTTGATCATTTTTACTCTAAAAGTATTCCTAAGTTGGAAGGTAATTATAGTAACATCTTTCCTAACAGAGAAATTCCAGTGCTGTGAGAACTTCAGGATGGATGCATTCATGATTTTCAAAGAAAAGCTTATTATTCATTAAATGCAAGTTACAATGAGACATAGCAGAACTTGAACAATAGCTCTAATTATAGTTTCCTGGCCAAAAAAAATAATCAAAATCTACTTAACATCTTTTAATTATTGTTCTACTTTCATTTAAACATAAAACTACGTAGGGACATCACAGGTAATACTTGGCTTAAATCTATTTCTTTTAAAAATATAATATTTTCAAAAACTGGTTCCTCTTTTAGATATTAAGGTTAAAGAAAATACTCCTGTACCTACACTGAAGAGATATCATAACATTAGCATAAAAGGGTACTGAGGTTACATGTTATAAGGAAAAGACTTAACTATACATTTTAAATGCAATTATGAATGGTATTGTTCACTTGAAAAATCTGGCAGTCAATTTTATTTCTAAATAAAAATTTTAAAGTACCCAAGTTCCATCTTTAAAGTGGAATATTTTTCATCTCATCCTAGGCATTCTCTAACCCTCTTCTCAGAGGATAGATAGTCTTACTTGTGATTATGACCATTTAGATCCTTAGGCTATCACTTAAGTTATAACTAACCATTTCCTAAGAGTATGGTTTCACTATAGCTTCATTTGCAGATCTAAGTCTATTTCAATCACCCTGTCTATGAATGGGGAAGCACTGTAAAGTATAGTTTTTTTTTTAAACAGTTTTAACGTTTTTGTAACAATAGTGAAATAATAGCTCAAGAAAACACTTTAATAGGTTATGCTGCAATAATTTAAATTGGGTTACAATGTTCAGTGAGAGAATGATACATTTTGTATTATGTCTAGTTGCTATTCAGTTTGCTTTCAGTGATTGCTTTCCTCATTAACTCTGGGTTTTAGCATTAGAATTTAACATTCTTAACCACGTGCTGTGTATGTTAATCCATGATATGATGCAAACACAGCTTCCTTCTTTCCTTTAGATATAAATGTTAAATTCCAAGTTCTTTTTTTTTTAGAACATTTATTTGATCAGGGTCCAGTGAATTTATAATATTATTTAAAAGATAACTATACTAGTTAACCAGGGACAATTTGAGTTAATAGGATTTGGATTTAGCCAAGAAAGGCTCAAAATCTCTCCACACTAATTCTTAGATTATGAACTTAGATAAGCTTACTGACTGTACATTTTGATTTTTCATGTGTCAGTGGGGACCACAATACTGGGGCTGCTCTGTGGACTACATATTCTAAAACCTGAAGTCTTACTATAGAGCACAGACCCTTCTATGGTCTCTGTCCCATCTCTTCCCATCCTTTTATGCTCAACCTCTTCTGTCCACAATACTTGTCCTGATGCTCTAGGCAGTGGTTTCTCAACCTGAGAGTCACAACCCCTTTGGGGTTGAATGACTCTTTCATGGGGTTGCATATCAGATATCTTGCATATCAGATATTTACATTAGGATAAATATCAATAAAATTAATTTTAAGGATGGAGGTCATCATAGCAGGAGGAACTTCATTAGAAAGGTTGAGAACCACTGCTCTATGGGGATTCTTGCCTCTGAGCTTTGCAGCTGCCTCTCTATGCTTTTATGAAGGCTTTTCACCAAAGATCTTTGTAAGGCTTTTCTTTTAAAGCATTCATGTCCATTCTTTTCCTTCTGTGTGACCAAAACAATGTCTCCAACTCCCTCACCATGACACAGTTTCCTTCAGTCAGATGTATAATGTCAGAAATAGTATCTATTTGTACTGTTTCTCTCAGCAGAATTTAAGAACCATGTGGGGTATGGACATTCTATCATGCGACTACAACAGTACTTGGGATACAGCTGTTACACAGTAAGTACTGGAATAAGTCAGAGTGAGTAGACAATGGCTCTACAATCCTTTGTCCATGCCTCGGATTCAGCAAACACTTAAAGTGTTAATGGTGGCCATAACAACATCAACAGTCTTTACAAAGGCCAGGATACCCTCTCCTGAGCACACATCAGACACAGACAGGGAAAAGCGAGGTGACACATCAAGGATTATTGACTTCAGCTTCTGCTTTTCAACTCCTTGCCATGAATATAAGTTACTACCCATCACAGATACTCAGACATCGCTGGCTTTTCTCACAAATATTCTGGGGTAAGCCTATGAGAAAAGGCAAGTTATGCCTGCTTTCCAAAAGCTCGTTGTATGGGTTATAGTTTTCAGAGACACTAGTGACTTATCTGTCAAAAATGTTTTTCAGCAACCAAAAGCCCATTAAGCTTAATATTTTGATTTAGTGTTAAATAGACACAAGATATAGAAAGATAGTGTGCTGACATGGCCTACCTTCCTTTATGACTGAGTCTATTCATTCCCAAACATTTGATTATTAATGTGTTTGCAAGGTTATGGTAACTTTTCAAAAATTAATTTACAGAGAAAAAAATCTTAGGTGGATTAAAGTGGAAGTGAGTTGATTTACTAAAACTATAAAATTTAGCAAAAGACTACTTAAATGATTTGCATTAATGCCAAATCTCATAAAAAGCACTTAAGTGTTTTGTTTAGTATAAATACTTATTATTAAAAGTATCCACCCATGGCGCTAGGGAGATGGATCAGTGGCCAAAGACACTTGCCACACAAACCTGGTGAGCCAAGTTCAACCCCTGGAACCCATGTAAAAAGTTGGGTGTAGTGGCACACCTACAATCCTGGTACTCCTACAGTTACATGGGAGCCATATGCAAGAGAATCTGCAGAACACTATCATCCGAGCACCCATGCCTCTGTTGTGTGTATGTCTTACAGGTCTGTGGACAGGTCCAAACCTATAAACAAGCACATGACCTGATCCCTTCAGGCAGGTGAGGCAGTCTGTAGTTCTAGAGAGAACACAATGCCTATTTAGGATTGGGCATTGCTTCCTGGATATCTGAACTCAACTGAAAGATAACATGTGATGATAAGAGAGATGTCAGTTCTAGGTGGGTGGGCACAACCTTAGATTGTTTCTGACCAAGATGGGAAGATCATATCCACCTCAGGCATTACTGTGATGTCATATGCTAAGATGACTCTGGTACTTGGTACAAACTAAACAGGTAAAAAAGTATCTATGGGACAAAAAGTAGATCAAAGGTTACCACAGACTTCAAAAAATACTGTCTTCTTTACCATAGATGTTCCCTAAACATCGTTTTAATAACAGAGAAGCAAGAACAAAGGGGGTGGTGTAGAGATATAGAAATCTAATCATTAATTATTTCTGGAGTACTTGGTATGTCAATCAATATTCTAGAAGTATTTTTGAGGTGTCTCATTTAATTGCTCAATAACCCATGCACTAGTTATGGCCTCATCCTCAATTGCACAGATGAGGAACCTGAGGTATAAAGAGATTAAACAATGAACCCTCACTAACACGATGAGGGAAGGACAAAGCTTGCGTCTTCAAGTGACATAAGGCAATGCAGACAACATCTAAAATCACAGTTGATGCTGGACAAGGCATGCTTTATTTATTCCCTGGGATAAGCTCCGTTAATAGTATGTACATTTTGTCTTTTAAATCTTAGTATTTAATCAGTTTTTCTTTGTCTAATCTCCATTTTCTACTCTGTCATTAAGTTCTGATAACAGCAGCTGCAACAGTCATCAACAAAAATCCCTCTGAACAATTTACTGATTGGGTTGAAATCAATCTGATTTTTCTCATAATTATAAATTAATTTTCTGTAATATGCAGAATTCAGTGGAGGAATTTTAATTAAGTATTCTGAGCATTCACAGCCTGATTTCCAACTGAAGGCAGTCTTCCCCTTGCCTTGGCATTTCAGTGAAGTTTGCCCCCAGGGTACACGGACAGATGAATGTTAACAATTCTTTCTAGCCTATGAGCATGTGAGGTGGGAAGCAACATGTACAGCCAGTTCATGCCACATTCATCTTCCCCCAGGACCCTATAAACAAAGCTTCTAACAAATATATGTGTATAGATATGTTTTTTAACATTCTTGTTATATAGAAGTCCATTAATCAAAAGTTTCTGAAAAGAGAAAATGGTCTAGATTTTTCTAGTTAGCTAAGAAATTTTAGAACATTAGTTTTGTTGGATGTTTTTCTCTCAGGAATTGTGGCAGCCACATAATTTCAGTGGCTGTTGCAGATAAAAATATTTGAAATCCCTAGCATCCCCAAAGAGAGAAATTTATAATGAATTAATAAAAAATGAATAAGTAAGTATATATGGAACACTGGGTCTCAGAACTAAGCTTAAGTGCTTTGTCATAGCTTCAAAAGGTGTCTCACTAAAGTGTGACAATAACATACTTGACATTTTGTTGTTATCAACAAGGATATTGTGAAAAACAAGAAGCCAGACATGGTGGCACATGCCTTTAATCCCTGTGCTCAAGACCAGCCTGGCCTATATAGCCAGTTTGAGGTTAGCCAGGACTAAATAGTAATGTGCTGTCTTAAAAACAGGAGTGATGAACAAAGGGGTCAAGACCAGGCTGGGGAAACCCACAGAAACAGCTGACTTGAGCAAATGGGAGCTCAGACTCCAGTCTGACTGCTGGGGAACCTGACTAAGACTGAACCAAACCCCCTGAACATGGACGTCAGTTGGGGGACTTGGGCAGTCTATGGGGCTGCTGGCAGTGGAACTGTATTTATCCATAGTGTGCAAATGGGCTTTGGGAGCCCACTCCCTATGGATGGATACCTAGGCCCTCCCCCAAATGATGTGACAGACTTTGATGATTCCCCATGGGAGGCCCGACCCTCCCTGAGGAATAGATGGGGGGGTGGGGGTGGGATAAGGAGGTGGGGGGGAATGGGAAGACAGGAGGGAGAGGGAACTGGGATTGGTATGTAAAATAAGATTGTTTTAAATTTAAATGAAAATTCATTAAAACTAAAAAGAGAGAAACAAAATAAAATAAAACACTGAAAAATCAAAGCAAGAACAAAAACAGACAGAACTTGGCTTCTATCAGTCCATATCCATGACATTTACTGACTCTGACAGTGATATAATGAGGACCAGAAAATCCAACTCCATCCAACTGCACTCCCCATCCAACCCCAGTGCTCCCATAGTGAACTAGGACTGACAATTAGTGGTGCTCCCCACTGTCTGGTCTGAGACACCTCTCCTTGTTTTTTTGAGTTTAGTGATTCAGAATCACTGAGAACTCTCCAGTGGGCTGTTAGAAATTCAGGCAAGAAGTCTAGACTCTCAATGGTCTGATTTAAAATCTTGAGCCTAATCTACAATGAATATAGATGGGCTGGTATTTTCTCTATAGAACATATTTCACAGTTTCATTTGGACAGCAAGGCTTTGTCATGCCACGTTCTTACTTTCAATCAATATGTGAAACTTAAGTTGAGAAAAGAAGCACATATTTTCAAGATTCAAGAGTCATCTACTTTTCTAGAGGTCTTGGGATAGCTGGTAATAACTGAAGGGTTATTAAACACATCTGAGGCTCTCAGGATCCTAAACACTAATTCACTTGTGCCTTAGGTAACCGAAACACATTAGAACAGTCAAATGCTTGTTCTATTTATTTTTACACAGTGAGTCATCATCCTTTTATTCACTACATTTCTATCTCCCCCCCACCCCCACCCCCCCACCCCCGTGTGTGTGTGTGTGTGTGTGTGTGTGTGTGTGTGTGTGTGTGTGTGTGTGTGTGTGTGTGTGTGTGTGTGTGTTTCTGGGCACATGTGTACAACAGCACCTATGCAGAGGTCAGCGGACAATTGCTAGGCATTCTCTCCTTCTAGTATTTGTGTTTCCTGGGATTGAACATAGCTTTTTGGGTGCTTTTACATACTGAGCCATTTCTGTGTCCCCTCACTATCTTTTATAGATAAAATATGGTTTATTCACAAAATAAAAATTTATGGTTGTTTTAGTTCAACTTCTTTCCCCTTAGAAGTATATCAGCAGACACTCAAACCAAGGAATAAAACAATAGAACTGTCAATATAAGGGTTATTATCATAGCTGTAACTTCTTGTGTCATGGAGAAATATTGGTGTTTTCTCCCCTTCAACAAGTCTGAGTCACATGTTACTATATGTGACTATATATAGCTAGCTGTGAGAATTTTTGCACATATAGTTATATATTTTGCAAGGAAGATTCATCTACAGGTCTTAATGGAGGTCAAATATTATATATGCATAGGCATGTAGTTAAGAAAACTACACCGAAATTTATCCTGCAAGAATAAAATGTCATCAAAAGAGAAGAGGCTTTTGAGTGCTACCCACTGACAAAAATGAAATCATGTACCAGCAAGAGAAGCACTTTTCCTAGTCTCTTGAAAAAACGCAAATAACAGAATTTAAAAGTAAGGTTAGTCCTAGGACACATGCTAAAATTAATTCCTTGCCAACATGCTCTTAGCTGGGATTTAACCAACTCAATTCAAATTCTAGTAATTTAAATCGGAATTAGAAGATAACCTTTGTGGCGCCATTTCAAACCCTTTAGGTTAAACTGACATCCTGGTGCCCAGCACACCCTGAGGTTTGGCACACCTTTAAAATGGAAAGATGAGACTGCAGCAGGGTCCAGCATTCACCAGTCAGGGACATCAAGACATTCTTCCAATGAGGTGACAGCAGGAAACATTTCAAGAATTCAACAATGGTTGCTGCTCAGTATAAATAAAACTGTCTGCTCACCTTCTCTACTTACTTTCTCAAAAATTACTTGTTAAGAAAGGATTAAAAATCCTTCACTATACTAGGTAGACCACATCACAGTTCTTTTAAAGCTAAAAGACATGTTGGGAAAGGATGAACAGAAACGTCTCAGATAGCAATGAAATGCAGATAATCAACTAAACGCAAAGGACTTTAGAGAATTAGGTGTTAGGGGAAATTCAGGTGTAAGAGTATAGATAAACACCATACCCTAAAATTCCAGTACCGGATCACCACAGCTGAAGAAATGTCCCCAACTGCATGTGAGCCTACATTGTGTTCAGCTTAATCCCCGTGTTTAAATGGCCTATTCGATTCATCACTTTAGACCATTCATTATTTGGGCTTCTGCAGTGTTCTATACGTACAACCATTCGTCTGTCAAACATTTTCATTAATAATGACCCTAAAATTATAATTACAGTAATGGTCACAGTTTAAGATGCTCTGAATTCAAAATGTCTTACGTTGGAAATGATTGGTTGGCCATCTTAAGTGATTAAGATTAATGGCATTATCTTAAAAACAACACTAAATGGAAACCAATTCTGGCAAATAGCTAATAGCAAAGAATAAAACTAATTTACAAAAACAATCATTCACCTAGTAGAAGCTACATTCACATTTTGGTAAATGAATGTGTTTTGTGACTGTGAAATGGATCCTATGATAAAGATCAGGAAAATGCCAAATCCAATTAAGATTTCAGCATTAAACAAACAGTTGGATTTCTTGCAAGTCTGAGAAGAACTACGTATAGCAATGTATTTACATCTCATGCCTGCTAATCTCCCAATCTTCAAATATATTACACTGTGCTTCAGAAAGTAAGCAAAATTATTTTTTTAAGATACTATCAAATAGGCCGGTCGTTGGTGGCCCATGCATTTAATCCTAGCATTTGTGAGGCAGAGGCAAGCGGATCTCTGTAAGTTCGAGGCCAGCCTGGTCTACAGAGCTAGTTCCAGGACAGCCTCCAAAACAATACAGAGAAACCCTTTCTTGAAAAACAAAAACAAAAACAAAAAACAAAAAAACAACAAAAAAAGATACTATCAAATATTCTACTCTAGTGAGTGTTACTAAAGAATACTATTTTATGTAAACATTTTATAAGAATGGAAAAGCTAGAAAAATATTCTGAACTAACAAATAAACTGAGCATTCATTGATCAAATATGATGCAACAATAACCTGGTTAACTTAAAGCTTTGGATCTTTCTCTACTCTAACTGTAAAGAATTTAGGCAACTTAATTCCATGTCTCACTTCCCTCAGTTCAAAAATGAAAACAATCAGATCTTCCACTCAGAGTTGATTTGGTGATCAAAAGTCCAGATAAGTATTTGACAGTTGTGGTGGTTTAAGTGAGAATAACCTGCATAGGCTCATATATTTGAATGACTGGTCCCTAGTTGGTAGAACTGTTTGGGGAGGAGTGGGCTTTGTTGATGGAGGTGTGTCATCATCCTTTTCTAGTTAGTTCTTTCTGCTTCCTGCTTGTGAATAAAGATGTAGGCTCTCAGCTATTGCCTTAGCACCAAGCCTGCCTGCCGCCATGCTCCCTGTCATAATAGTCATGGCCTCTAACCTTCTAGAAATGTGAACCCAAAATTAAATGCCTTCTTTTATAAGTTGTTCTGGTTGTGGTATCTTATCACAGCAGTGGAAAAATGGCTAAGACAACAATATAATGACCCACATTAGTGATTAATTTTAAATAACTTTTCCCCTTAGGCATGGACATACTTACTTTGAGAAAGACTTGCAGATCTTGAGTCTGGGTGTGCTGGAGAATGTCTTGCTGCAGATGTTTGAGAACAGCTATACAGATATACACCTGATAGTCAGGACCAAGGACAACACAAGTAGCGATATAGTGGCATATTTCTATCCAATCTAAGTAATTCCAAAAGCACTGAGTTATCCACTGTAGGCAAATCTTAAAGAGAAAAAAAAAAAGGAAGAAATTTATTTGGAAGGAGTTAAAAGCTGCACTTGCCGATTAAGAGGTAGTAACCAATAACACAAGAAACTCAAAAAAAAAAAAAAAAAAAAAAGAAAGAAAGAAAAGGAAAGAAAAGAAAAAAGGAAAAGAAAAAAAAAAAGACCCATGTAACCAAAATAGAAAATCATTCTATCCAGTGGCCTTAAAATTCTGCTTGTTTAGCTACTGGCCAAAAAAAAATTCCGCATGTGTTAGATTCAGGAGCTAAGGACCTGATGATGTCTGCACGGCTCATGCTCCCACTAAGTGCAGCCTTCCTCTGACATACTGTGTTCGACTTACCTCAAAATGCCAGTGTACTCTGCTAATTTGAAGAGGCTATGTGAGTTCAGAGCTGTTCTTTTTCCATCCAACCTGTAATCTCAGATGTATAATTATGCAGATGACAGATTGGAAAATCTTAAATGCAAATGGACTCTTCGTGAATCAGAGAACAATTGAAAGCAAACAGAATCAAGAATAGGTAAACTGGGAGCTAACACAGAGACTAATTCAAAAAGGAGAAAAGGCTTCTTGTTATGACTCTTTAATTGGTGTATTATTGTTACATACTAACCACCCCAACCTCCTCCCAAAAAAGAAAATCAGCAAAGGCACCACCTCAGAATTTGACCCTACTTGGGTCATCATGAAGGAAGTAAAGATCAAATGAGCATCAGGGTGAGCCCTGAGCCAGTATGCCTTATATTCTTATAGAAAACAAATGTCACAAAGGATAGACATGGCCCAAGGGAAGAAGACACACACAGAGAACAGAATGGTTGGATGCAGGCAGGATCTGAGAGATTCAGGTTTGAGGCCCTGGGCTCAAACCAGGGCTAAGAGAGGAAAAAGGAGAAGATATGGTAGCTTATCTTACCTAGACATAAGTATGAAGGATACAGATATACTCGTTCTTTTTGTTCTTTCAATTTTTCCTTTAAAAACTTTATTCTAAATCGAAAATGTGCTTTTCTACCTCTTAGACCACTGTTTAGTATGCTGAATCTGCTTTTCTATGGTGACCACGTATTAGTTTACTAGGTTTTCCATAACAAAGAAGCAGAAACTAGGCAGTGAAAAGCAACTCACTTTCTTATTGTTCTAGAGAAGTCGACTTCTACTAACAGTGTTAGTGAAGCCAGTGTCTTCAGAGCCTTCTCTCCTACTGTATAAATAATCATCAGTCTTCTCCCTGTAACACATATGGTCACCCTCTGCAGATATCTTGTCCAAATCTCCCCTACAAGTCACACTGAACTACGGTCCACTCTGATAATATGATTTTAACTTAAATACTGTGAGGCAAAGGAGGTTCAGGCTTTGTCATGTCATTACTGTGGGGACACAATTCCTTGACATCAGACTGCATTACTGAAGTTTTGCTTTCTATATATTATTGTCAACTTCTGAACCTTGAATTCCAGTCATTAAGAGCACATTTTAAAAATCTCATCCTATGATCATAATGCATTTTTAAGTCACGCTAACCATATAGTATATGAAATTTTAAGTTTGTAATTATATTACTAGTCACATGTTTAAGTATCATTCAGGAGCATAAAGAGGTAAGATCACTCATACAATGTACAAAACTGCACTATAGTGTCCTAAAAATTTTGATTCAACCACACTTAAGTTCATATCAAATGGCATTAACATGCAATACAATATTATTTTATATGAAGTAAATTATTTCTTCTGGTATCTAGATTGTAAGAAAAACAAAGGAATCAAAAACATTAAAGTCAAAACAATTGATTGCAGGTATCTACTGAAGTGAAAATAAGTATGATTTCTACATGATCAATTATTTTATTCAAAGACATTATGTTTTAGCAACTCTTCAGGCCCTGCATTGTTTTCACTACACACAAAAAAAAAATTAGTAAAAAGGAAAAAAAATACCTGAAGAATCAAAGTGGTTTTAAAGACAGACATGGTAACAGCAAGCTAAAAAAAAAAAAAAAAATCTCAGCTTTTAGGAGGCTGAGGCAGGAGGATTGCTTCAAGTTTAAGACTAGTCTGGATTACATAGGTAGACCCTTCCTGAAGTGTTTCTGAGTGATTCCAATACAGTGAATGCATTCATTCCATCATTCCTGAATTTCTCCGTTTGTCGCATAATGAAAGTTACACACACACATCCTCAAGCACAAACAATGGTTACAAATATCACATTATTTTTGTTATACATCTAAAGATCTGATTTTACTGTATAATTTTACATTTCCAAAAAGTACTGTGTCATAAAACATGAGAGAGTTTTCTCAAGGCTTGTTTTCATAATGAAATTAGAAAGCAACAAATGACGACGACGACGACGATGATGATGATGATGATAAACACCAAATGGAGTTTCATGCACTCTCTGCAGTCAAGTTAGCCTGCTTCCTGACACAGTCCTGTGTAACAATCAATGCTAAGCAGGACGGTGTCCCCAAGGACTAAGAGATGTGCCATTAAAGGTACATGGTGCTTTATAAATCCACATTGTGCAAAAATGCAGTAAGATAAGTTTGGTAACGAAGGGTAAACTGCTGGCAAGTTAACTGGAACGTGATTTTACATTGCTTACTTAAAGGAAGAATGTAAATTCTCCTTTCTGTTTTCTTGCCAGTCACAGGTACTCTTAGAAGAAACTCCAATCAGCAAATGCACTTTTCTAACCCCATTCAGTTTGGTGTACTCTAGTTGAGCCTATTATTTTTACTCAGGAGATCTGTATGTTTCATTTAGCAACCTTCCCACAAATCCTTCAATAACTAGCCAACCCCCTAGTGCCTAAAAATACACAGCTTCAAACAGCACTGCTCCTAATTAGATCAAAATGAGTAAGCTTTGAAACACAAAATCAATACCCAAATAACGACTTACTCATGAATACCTATTTAGTTACTTACACCTGTTTTTATATTTTATAATTAGCAATAAAGTGGTAAATAATCAGCAAATCAGTGATGGGCACTTAACACGAGTGATTAGCTCACATCCCAGGTTGCTGAAAAGCTTTCCATGTTATTAAAAAGAATAATATCACTGTTCAGGAACAATACTTTATTAAATAAATGGCTTCTTTTCTGGTTTTGTTTTGATTGTTTATTTCTGAGACAAGGCCTCAGACTGTGACCCAGACTGGCCTAGAACTCACTATGTATCTCACAGGCTGGTCTCAAACTCAAAGCAACCCTGCTGCCTCACACTCTCAAAGGGCTAGGATTGTGAATGTGAGCTACCATGCTAGGGTTGTTTGCAGTTTTATTCTGATGAACGTATATCAGACTTAACATATAAAGTTGATAGATGAATATTTTTCTTTTTAACATTAAATTGATAATATAGGGCCTGAGGTATTATAAATGCCCCCACAATCTTAGGTTATTCAGTTCTCAATTGAAGTATATATATTAAGGACTAAAAATGATCAGATGCATTAAATAATATCTACCCTATCAGTCAGTAGTACAACAGCAACCAGTAACTCTTAGGAACATTGCCCTCAGCACAGACTTTTAGAAGATATAGAAGTATCAACCTATAAATTATAGTAAACTTATAATGCTTTTTGGGCAACCTCCACTAAACTGAGCTAAAAATTTCTGTGATTCAAAGTTAAAGCAAGTGGTTACAAAGAAATATTCCTTCCCACTTAATGGAAGTTCAGGTTACATTTAAATTTTTTAAGAACTTCCCAAACCTTACAGCAAGCAGAGTATCTCACATAAGTACATGCAATGAACCATGTGATACATCATCAAGGTAAGTACAAAAGCATATATCACATCAAGGAGAGCTACTGTCAGGAGAGGCAGACACCCGCAGTTAAACACTGAGCTGAACTCCTGGAATCCAGTTGCAGAGAAGGAGAAGTAATGAGCAAAGGGGTCAAGAGCAGGCTTGAGAAATTCACAGAAAACAGCTGACCTGAACAAGGAGGAGCTCACAGGTCCCAGACTGATAGCTGAGAAACCAACATAGGACTGTTTCAGACCCTAACTGAACATGGGTGTCAGTTAGGAGGCCTGGGCTGTCTATGGGGCCTCTGGTAGTGGATCAGTATTTATCCCTAGTACATGAATGGACTTCTGGAAGCCCATTCCACATAGTGGGATGCTCTCTCAGCCTAGACACAGGGGATGGCCTAGGCCCTGCTCCAAATGATGTGACAGACTTTGAAGATCCCCCATGGATGACTTCACCCTCGCTGGGGAACAGAAAGGGCATGGGATAGGGGTTTAGTGGGGGGCAGGGGAGGATGGGAGAGAGAGGGAACTGGGATTGACATGTAAAACAAGCTTGTTTCTAATTTACATTAAAAAAGAAAAGAGAAAAAAAGAGAAGAGATACTGTCTAAGAGGGAGCTCTCTCTGGTAGGGTAAACACAAGGGAATGAAAATGCAGTTTACAAGGAAGAAATATACCCATGTGCCACAAGGATCCAATAAGCCACTGATTAAGGTAATGCTTACCAAAAAGAAAGCTGGCATAATTTTACTTGGTTAACTTCAAATGTGATTAAAGGAAATGAAAGTAAAAATAAGCCAAGAATAGAAAACTTTTTCAAAAGTGATAATTGTTAATTTTTGGCAATTATTATCTACTGATAAAATGTCTGAGTAATTTTTTACCAGTTTAAATATAAAACAATTCACAACATATTAAAAATATATCATATATAATATAAAACAATTGTAATTTAGATTTGTTATAATTTAGGCTTAGAATAAGTGGCTAATTTGATAAAAATGAAGAGGTATAGCATGTTAATTAAAAGTCAGGGGAAAAGATTAATGTATGTAAATAAATATAATCTAATTAATATAAGTAGATGACTTTTAGACATTTAAATATATTTCCTATATTTTAGGGAAAATCATTTGCTTTAAAGTCAGAGATCTGGGAGTTGGAGAATTGGAGCTCCCCATTGGATTACCTGTGATGGAGCAAAACCAGACATGTGGAAAGCTGAAAACACAAGTGGCACCTCAGCCTTCAGTAGCATCTCAATGTAGTGTGTGCTGCAAAAATATATGGGATGGATGCCAGTCTCAATGGTATCGACAGGAAGGTACTTCTGCATGAAAGAAAAGTGGAAAACAGAAAATACATGATGATTTATAATAATCAAACATATACTTAGCTAAGTCTTTCTGCTTAAGCCATGTTTTGCTGCTTTCATGGTAGAGGTCAACTGACAGCATGCTTGCCTCAAATACACAAAACCCTGAGTTTGATACCCAGCACAACATATACCAGGTGTGCTCCATGCAAACCTGTAAATCTACAAGTATCAGAAGTTCAAGGTCATCCTAGGAAAAACAGAGAGTTTGAAGTCAACCAAGGCTATATGAGACCCTGCCTCAAGAAAATAAATTATATTTGAAAACCAAATTTATGTGGTGATGTCATACACTACAACAATTACTAAAAATATGTAAATGTCAGAAAGCTTAACATTGTAGAGCAACAAACCTCAATAAGGACAAAGTTATATATCTTTCTAAAACAGAGGAATAGGGGTAGCATATAATTCAGGAAACTTCAAGGCTTGTGGTTGCAAAGGGTTGCTCGGAAAAAAAAAATGATAATAAACATGTGAGTAAGGAACTTTACATATTAGCCATGCTAATATTAAGAATACATATTTAATAGTGCTGGTCTCCACCAATGAGCCCACGTTAAAAAGCTTTAGTCAGCTCTTCAGATCGTTTGCCTAGTTTTATTTCCTTTGTTGACTTTAACTCATAGCTGGATTTGAATTAATTAGAACACTGAGAATTCCATAATGAAGTCACTTCTAAGCTTGAGGAAGTGTATAACATTTACCCAAAGTTTTCCATCACCAATTTTCATATATGTGTGTATGTGTATGTATGTATATGTGTATATATATATATACATATATATTCATACACACACATATATACTAAATTGTGCATGAGTATATATATGTATACATTTGCATATATATGCAAACAGATTTTCAGCAGTGTGCTTACAACATTGAACATTCCAGAAGTCTAGCTCTTAGGCTTGGGAATGAAGTACAGTGTAGATCTCTGACCTAACACATGGAAGGAACAAAGCTCAATTCTCAGCTTCGACTTAAAAAATTAGTTCTCAGGTGCAATTTAAGCTTATGAATGATTGAGGATATTTTATTTGTTATAATTATAAATTTAATATCAACAAAGAATCATTATTTATAGCAAAGAATAAAAAACTTGAAGATGTAATGGTGTCATGAAAACTATTTTAATAGCAATTAGACCAAGCAAAGTTGATACCCAGCACTGAAGACTACAAAGGTATATTATTGTCTTAACTTTACCTTATATTTCAACTTTTTCCCCCAAAATCTTATTTAAATTTTAAAAATAAAAACTCTTGCTTTTAGATAAAACAACTAAAACTCATAAAATTACATATGGGGTTAAAATATGTTGATACCACTTTGGGCTTGTTATGGTGCGAGCATTAAGTTAGGTTTACATAATGAAGTTTCTGAAATCACTACATGGGTTTAACAGTGATTTTCATTTTTTGCCACTTATCACAAATGATTTATTAGTCTTTCAAATTACAGAAACTTATAGTTTGAGGAATAAATCAGTGTAAATACTGTGTGTTTTATGGGAGGTTCCTAGGAGATACTGCACATAAAAATGCTTAAATATTGATGAAGACATTAACACATTAAGTGGACATCTTAGGTCACTTTTATATAGAGAGCAAGGAGAATGCTTTCTATTAGGTAGTTCAATATGAACAGTATGAATTAATAGCCACTGATTTACTGCTTGCCAAACACAAAATGTGCTTCACTCACTATTTATATAATGAATAAATCTGACAAATATAAAAAGCAAATATTAACTTACACATTTATATTTTCAATGTTAATCTACTAATGTTCTACAATATGTACAGAGGCAGTTTAAGAATATAATGTACTGGACCTAATTTTTAAACAGCATTGTTCTATGCTGTGGCAGAAATACCTTTAGGACAAGTCTATGAAAAGATAAAGACAGTAGACATTAATTACACTGTCAAAGAAAACAGGCCATTATCATGTAATGGAGTCCCAAAGATAAGACAAGAGTTCCTCTATTCTCATAAATCATATACCGTCAAAAGAACTTTTTCAAGTCACACTTTTGATAACCAACCAGTTCCTGAAACCAAACTTTCCATATGTAATATGGACTAAATAGCAGGAGTCTAATGACTGTAGTTGTTATTATAGTAAAGTCACTTATAATTAACCTCTTCCAGCTTGTCTGTTATTTGAATATCATCACTATAATCTATAGTAAATGGTACTTATACAGCCAGAGCAACAACAACAGATGGCATATGAACATAACAAAGGGTCTTGTGAACCCCAAACTATAATTTACACTTTTAGAATTTTGTATGTTTTGTTCAACTATAACACCCTGAGATAATAACACTTTCATATTCAGAGAACACAAAGATTAATGGCATTTAACATCATATAAATATAGGAACTGAGCTAATTAACAAAATAATATCAGTAAACCAATGGCTTAGAAGATATTAGAATATGACAGGAAATGAAACAAAGACCTTATAAAATAACTTTAGAATATTATATGCTTGTAGTTAAAATGAAAGACAGACAATTAAAAATGGAGCGGAGCAGTTTTAGTTTTTGACTTTCACCTTAAATATTTCTCATGGGTCATTTTATTACTGAAACTATGAAAAACTGAGTTTTGTGTTGCAATGGGAAGTAAGTAGAAAAGCTCTATTAAAAGGATTTGATGCTTTCCAATCAACACAGACTGATCCAATGCAGTTCCTTCCACTCCTTATCTGAGTCTCCACAGGCAGAGATCAGCCAAGCTTTGCAGCAATATTGTTTGTTAATTTGCACAAAGTGGAAAGGAATACAGAGAAAATTTAAGGATTTCTCGAATTTTTGATGACATGATATTATAAGACATAAACATTTGTCCTTTTAGGAGAATAGGAAATGGAATCTTCAATTATGTAGAATACTGACATTCATATACAAGCAAATGTGTTTTGTATGGCTCACTTTGGCAGTTGCCCCACAAATGGGTTCATTCTCATGATATGTTTGTCATTGTAGATGTGTTTAAATTACATTAGCATTTTAACTTAATTTCTTTTCAACACTAAGTATTTAGCAGGAACAAATGAAGCCCATGTATACTATACAGCTACTGCCTACCACCTGCTGGTTGAACAGTACCACTTTATCTGAGATAATGTTATACTATATAGCAGCTGTCCACTAGGTTTCTATTGGACTGTACCATTTCATCTAAGTACTACTTTAAGTTTGTTTATCATCAATAGAGTTATGTTTGTAAATGCATATAAGTTAATACTTCTGATTCAGTTGATTAGTTGTCCTTTTCATAACTCCCAATAACAGAAGCAGCAATATTTAGCTTGATTTCCTAAGAAATTCCCCGAAGAATTATTGTATTATGATTTAAAGTTTTTCTTATAATACTGGAAGATATTTAAAGTCAAAGTATTCTTCTAGTCTAAATAACCTCAAAGGCTAAAATTTTTAAAGTACTTTAAACTAATAACTAGTATAGGTACACTATAAAGTTCTAAGAGCATATTATTGTTTTCATTAACAATTAAGCTTCATTATTTTTTATTTTGCTTCTATTAGGCTTATTTAAAAAAACTTTTTGATCTAATTTGTTTACAACATCTTGGGGGAGGCAGGGGGATTGAGATAGGGTTTCTCTGTGTAGATCTGGCTGTCTTGGTTTATAGACCAGGCTAGCCCAGAACTCACAGAGATTCACCTGCCCCTGCCTCTCAAGTGCTGGAATTAAAGATGTATGTCACCAAGCCTGGTTGCAACATTCTTAAAAAGGCAAAAAATCAAACTTTTTTTCAGTAATCTTTTTCCAAAGTAACAAAAGTCCACTGTTCCAAACATGTCCCAATTTAAGTATTAATTCACAGTATGTTTATGGAGTAGTTTAAAAAGGCTCTAGTTTATGAACAGAGGGTGCTGTATCAGTGAACAAAACAGAAAACTGTCTTCCTAAGGCTAGTAACAAAGTGTACAGATAACAGATATAACATGAAGTAAATAATGTATTAGCAGGTGATACATACTATGGGAAAAAGTAAAAGCTAGAATGTAGCAAAGAGGAGAGCAAAAGTGTGACTGGTGGAACAGGATGACAATTTTTTAGATCACGATATTTATTAAATAATTTCTTTGATGGTGGTATATGTACTGTGTGTTACTCTCACCAATCCTGTGCAGGCCGGGTAAAGGCAGCTCCAGCTGTTGTGAGACCCTGGCACCAATGACTGTCATGGACAGAAGGTTGCATGCCCTTCTTTTTGTCTCTTGGCTCTATCTGTTATGTCTGCCTGCTGTAACATGTACTTTCCTGAGCCTTAGAAGCAAGGAGCATCAATGTCCTGCTTGGGGTTAACCACTCAGCCCTCACTTAGTCTCTGCATAATAAGCAGCCATGAGTCTCATCACTAACCACCATTTATTGCAAACAGGTTCATCTTATTAGACTAAAAGGAACATTTCTCTGCAGTATTAACATATATATTTAGAAAACAGTTTTATACCACGTCAGTTTATCTAAGAAACAAATGTAAGTCCCTTGTTAGAGCCTAAGACCTCCTAATAACCACAGAGTTTTCATCAAGATTGTAGTACTATGTGGTAGAATAGTATTTTCAGGTGTGTGACTTTTGTTTCTGTTGCATTTGTTTAACTCTGTGAAGCTGTTGTTACTGTGCCTGTCTAAAACACCTGATGGTCCTAATAAAGAGCTGAATGGCCAATAGCGAGGCAGGAGCAAGGATAGGAGGGGCTGGCAAGCAGAGAGAATAAACAGAAGGAGAAACATGATGAAGAGGAGGATGTCAGGGGACAGTCACCCAGCCAGTCAAGGAGTAAGAAGAAGAGTAATATAGACAGAATTAAGAAAGGTAAAAGCCCAGAGGGAAAAGGTAGACAGAATAATTTAACGTAAGAAAAGCTGCTTAGCAACAAGCCAAGCTAAGGCTAAGGCTGGGCACTGGTTTACGTGGGAGCTGGGTGGCTGGACCCCCAAAACGATTAAAGAGCCAAAAGAGGAAGAGCAAAACATCATACAGTAGCACCAGGTACCCTGCTATGTAGCAGGTCTGGAATCCTATCACAGAGCAGTTGATTCCCCAATCAGAGCTGTGACATTTTGCACCTCTGGGAACATCTTGCCTGGCAGATTATAGTTTGTAGGAGTCCCAGTAGATTAATACCATTGATGCATGCCCTCTACCCCCTGGGAGCCTGCAGGATGCCTTCCATAACTATGAAAGCTAGCTATAAGGGAGGAAGCTTTAATCTCACAGCCAGTTTGATTTCTCTGTGTCTTGCAATGAAGGTAACTGGAATCTTCAGCACTAGGGTCATATGAACTAGTTTTGGAGGATAACTGAGAAGAATGGTAATAGCCTTTATCGTTTCAGTAGCTTGTGGAGCTTCCCTGACTAATACAGGTTGATATTTTTTTCCTTTGGGGGGCTATGTCAAGAATATAAGTTTAAGCTAAAGAAGGCAGGCACATTATGCTACTAACAGCTAATAAAGTGTCACAAGACTGAAGACTTTATCATTTTCTCAACCTATACAGAGCCTACACGGTGTTTGAGAAAATGGAGCAAATAAAAAATGTCCTATTTTGGTCAGACAGTGGTGGCACACACCTTTAACCCCAGCACTTGGGAGGCAGAGGCAGGCAAGATCTCTGTGAGTTCATGGCTCTCCTGGTGAATTACAGGGCAGGCAGACCTGTAACACAGAGAAACCTTGTCCTGAAAAACAAAACACAAAACAAAACAAAATCCTATTGAAGGCACCACCCCAAGACGAATGGCATAGATGAAACAATCCAAAAGATTATTAAAATAAGAATTTATACTATGGATTGGTGGCTGCCACGACATTATTATTAACAACTAACCAATATTCCTTGATAGAACTTCTAATGGGGAATTAGTAGGATGCTATTTACAAAGAACCACTACTCTGCCAAGCTGATAATGAAATAGTCAACATAATGTGTTCAAAATGGAAGGAAACAACGATGCTGAGAGAAGGAGCTGCAGAAAGTTCCACTAACTTTGCTGGTGAACAAGCAGAAAGTGTTCATGCTAACACAGAGCTGAATCGGATTCCAGTAACACAGTTCTCCATTCTACACACAGAACTGCATTCCACAGTTATGGACATCCAAATGGTAAATTGAACACAATCAAACTTGCTAGAATCTTGCTTCATTTCAACTTTATGGGAAGACAAAGCATTGCTGCATTTGTGAAAAACAAAATGCATGCTACTAAAAAGTTTACAGGCTCAAAGAAATGCAACTTTGGGAAATCATGGTTAAACATGATGCATTCGTGGCTGGAGAGATGGCTCAGTAGTTAAGAGTACACACTACTACCCTTGTAGAGGACCCAAGTACAGTTCCCAGTACCCCAGTGGGGTGGCTCACCACTGCCTGTAACTCCAACTCCAGCAAATTTGCTGCCCTTGTCGGCTTTCATGTACATCTGCACTCATGTGCACATACACGCATACAGATATACACAGGTGCACATAATTAAAGATACATAAAGTGAACACACTGTGATAATATATCAAATAAAATGCAATTACTGCTTTAAAATATTTGGTATAAAACACTGGAAGACGGCACAGCAGACAAAACACTAGTTACACAAGCCTGTTCATAGCCAGTTTGACCCCTAGAATCCGTGTTTCAAAATGGCATCCTGATTCTAACACTATTGAAATGAGAAAGGCAGACACTGAGAAATCTCCCAGAACATCACAGGTGCTAGCTTGGAGTATGCAGACAACAGAAGACACAAGAGACCCTGCTTCAACAAGATGGCAAACAAGAATTGACCTCTAATAGAGGTCAAGAATTGTCCTCTGTGTGCCCTGCACAGGTGTGCTCACACATATGCTCCCTAGTCTCTTCTCTCTCCCCAACTCTTCTCTCTCTGTCTCTATGTCTCTCTCTCACTCACACACATACAGGTAAACATTTAAAATGGTTGACAAGAAAAATAAATTATTTAATTCAAAAACCATTAACAGAATATTTTGGAAATTATATATTTTGAATTAGAAGAGTGGATATGTAAGATTTTTAAATTTTTCATTATAATTTAAAGGGACAGAATTGTTCTAATTCATAGCAACAGTAAGAAAAGAGTTTCATAGATTGCAGGGGAAAAGTAGCCATTTATTGTTTCCTACTGCTGTTGATGTGAACAAATTTTTTATTATGGTGTAGAATACTAACTAGTCTTGTCACTGACTGCATGACAATATCTCAGGCAAAGAAAATTTAAATTTCAATATTTATTTCATAAGGCTCTGATTTTATTTTCATTATTACACAGTGCATATACATGCCAGATCTGTATAGATATGTACATAAATGAATATATAAATTACACATGTACATATGTAAAATACACACTCACACATAGTAAAAGACACTTAATAAATGCTTCCATCTAATTTCATAAGGAGACATCTTAGCTTGTCCTTGCTTGCATATTATTTCTTTATCAGCAAACAGTATGTCATGAGAAATTACCAGGAAGTTTAGCAGAACTGATGCCTATTTATTTTCTCCCAGTTGAAGATCTTAACAAAATGCAATAAATAAACAAAAAACAGAGTAATGTGTTTTTCTCTAATGTAATCTCTGAGATCTCATAAGAATAGCAAGTTCTTTCAAAATGTAATACTTCAAAGGCCTGGGGATATTAATAGCTCAGTGGCAGAGTACTTTCCTGGTTTTCACATATCTAGAGTTAAAGCCCCAGTACCATAAAATAAGAATGACAATAATAATTATAATAACAACACTAACATATCAGTAAGTTCTCAGTGTAGATTTCTAAAATGTATACATATAGGTTTTCTCTTCTACAAAATATTATTGTAATTGCTATTTATGAAGTGTTTTCCTTATACTATAGTCTAACAATCAAGAGCTTCTTACAAAACAACACTAAAACATATTCAAAACCTTTATGTCTGTTATCACTAAACAATGTATAATAATTACTTAACTTTAATTTTAGACTTTTAGCTCACTATCTTATTTCTATTTCATGAAAATGTTTCTATGATTAAATATTTCTCATCTGTTATTGATATGTAAGATAACCTTAAAGAGAAAAGGTCAAGTCTATATTCTCAAAGATAATCCATCGAAAAGCATTCAGGCCATCCAACCTAGGACTCTGCTGGCTCTTCCCAAGTATGGGACTCCGACTCTGAACTACAACCCTCCTCTACTTATACAGCATCTCAGTGTCCATAGGTGGAAGCTCCACAACCCTCACACATTGTTGGTAAGGCCTCTCATTCCTCCTCCTGCTTTTGGGCACCCAAACTACACTACGGACCCAGGAAGTCTCTGCTCTCGATGTCAACCAAGCCTTCCACTTCCTCCACCTAGGGCATTCCAATCCCACCATCTGAAGACCTTCATCAATTACCTATTAGCTCTGCAGGAACAATCCAAGATCCTCTCAAACCATCAGTTTTTCCTCAGCTCCATCTCTTGGGTACCATCATCATTTAGAGATATGTATTGGAGCATCTGCTTGCACCACAAGATATGGCTTTACAGATTTACTTATTGGTGCCTTAATCCTGTTGAGGTGCCTTAATCCTATTGAATCTGCATACTTGCTGATTAACTACTCACCCCAGGAAAACCTGCTGGTGAAGATGGAAGCGATGATCTTCCCTGGCTGAATGAGAGTCACATTAGTATTTCCACATGAGTCAGCAACAAGTGGCTCTAAGTAGTTCCTAACTGATGCAAAACCTTCCAGGTCAGAGTAACAGTCAATACAGATCAAATGCCTACTCCCCACAGGTGAGCCAGAAACTCATATCAAACATACAACCAATAACCTAACTCCAGATGCAAAGGTCTCATCACAAAAACACAAACAACGTGTAAGCCAAGACAGTATGTCCTTTCAAATGTTACAGTCCCATAGTAATGGTTCAAAATAAGAACAACTTACTTGCAATTCAAGATATAAAATTCAAAAGAACTGATATAAACATGCTCAAGAATGTTGTTCTTCATATTCTGGGAAAGTGCTGTGTGGGCTGCTGGAAGATAAAAGGCATCTAGTCTTACCCATCCAGAAACTCTACAAAACCTAATACTAACCTGCCAGGCAAGATAGAGGCACAACTGTTATAAGCGTAGTCAAGCATTCTCTGATTGTGTTCAAGGCCTGTTCCACCTGAGAGTATTAAAACCCGGAACTATCCCTAGGAGTAATTAACTACTGCTTTTTAGCTAAATTGATATGAAACTGATTTCTAAATATTTACGTTTTTGCCCATAGAAAAATACTACTTTTAATAGTATCTCAGCCTTAACCTGAGAATCTCTTCTTTGCAGTGAATGGTGAATGGAGAGATTTATAGCTACTTATCACATAGAGAATTAAGTCATGACTGAGTGGTTAACGCTAAGAGAACATTTATCCTATCCTCTCTAAAGTTCAGGCAGTTATTACCTAAGATGGGGCTTAAAGAATGTAAGGGCCAGAAACAGAGACAATGGCTGTAAAATGCTACTTTCTGTGTATGACAGTCACTGCCATCAACATCTCACAGAATCTGTGATTGCCTTCACTAGGCCCACACAACACCAGGCCTATCACAATTCATCAGGGATAGGGAAGGGGCTTACAGAGACCTACCTGTCCATACTGGACTACTGACTGTTAATGGGTTCTAGGGAAAGACAGTTATTTTCCAATTGTGCACCCACTGGTGAGCAATGGATAACTTCAAACCTATGGTCACACGGATGCCCCTAGATAAACCAGTATGTCACAAAACAAAACAAAACAAAACACTATGAATCTGGGAGAGGAACTTGAAGTTAAGAAGGGTGGCTTGGCAGGGATGGAAGGGAGATATGAGATGGGAGGAGTCGAAAGTACTCATAATACATTATATACATGTGTGAAACTGTCAAAGAACAGATTTGATAAAAGTCATATTTATATTTAGGTAGGCAAGTGAATAAGAATTATTAGGGCAGTGTGTATATATAAGATAATACTCTAATAAAGTTAAATATGATGTTTCTTAAATTCAAATCTCCTTTTAAAACAGATTATTTTTAAGTCTTACAGAAATGTGCAGCCTTGGCACCCAAAGGAAAGCAGAGGTCAGAAGCCTGGAGAAATGCTGGAGAAAGTGGAATGTCTTCTCTCTATCCCCTAGCATTATGAGGAACAGAGAAGACACAAACCAGTCGTGGCCTGTGTAGTCCCCTTGCAGGCACACTGCAGAAGAGTTAAGGAACTTTCATGTTATCTTAGGAGATACACAATTTCATAAGTATCCACTTTTAGGGTCTCTATATGTAAATCAATTCACTTGGTTAAAGATTCCATAAGTACAACTGAGCCTAAGGATGATTTAATAAAATGTGAGTTCAAAACACAGAATAAAATCCTATAAGGATACACTGTAAGAACTCACATGGTAGCTATTACTTACTACAGATATGTTAACACATCCTACAAACAAACTATGGGAAATATAGGAAGACAATTCAGTTCTACAAGAATCCACTCAAAAAGGATATGAAGAGAAGAAGTTACTGGTGACTGCTGTTGTTTCAGGAATCTTTCACAGTGCTTTAAGACCAAGGCGAGATCATTTTCTGCAGCATCGTTTAACAAGTTGAGAAATTTGCCATACCTATGTTGAAGGCCAAAAACAAAAACGATAACAATAAAACCCACAGAATAAAACTATCAGGATCTTCACTGCACATTCATCTTTACACATGCATCAAAGTGTATTTTTCTTGAGATCTCAAGGTCTGACATTTTCAAGACTCTACTTCTAGGGTGATGACACTAAACAAGGCACTCAATATTCACTCCTGATAGTTACAGCACGTTTGGATCAGCAACATTAACTGTTAACGTTCCAGAGTAGTGAACAATAACGAGAAAACAAAATGACAGTGAAGTACAGATGAGTAGAAGAATGTAAGAAGTTTATCTGAAATTAATCAAAAACACAGATTACTGAGTTTAGGTTTATGGAATATTAAGTCAAGAAGTACCTGTGGAGGTCATCTACAAATACTGGATATCGAGAAGGGTTTGGACATTCTAGATTATGACTAGGACAGACCTGGACCATAACTTAAAGTGTCTTGGCACTTACATGGATCAAACAGGTATTTATGGTTAGCTGAAACTAATTTAGTTTTATCTCAGTTCCTATATTGTAGACACACTGAATGTGTGTGTTGTAACCAAGGGAAAACTGCATTTGTTCCATTTCCAACCTTCCTAAGACCTTACTTGGTCTAAGACTTAGGAAGTCTCCTGCTTAGTGGCAACTCTGCTAATGCAGAGTTTAGTGTTTCTGTTGTTGCTGTTATCTCAATGACTCAACAGGATGGTAGCTGCACCTTACCACAGTCTATCCAAACTCTACATTATGAACTATCTTCCATTTGCTTTATATGAATAAGAAATTCTATCGAGTTAAAATGTGTGACCAGGCTACATATGTAATCTATAGGTTCTATTTTATTGAAAATGGAGCTTTACAGCCCACTTTTATTATTAAAACATGAATGTAGTGTCACATACCATAATCAAAACAGTTATTCAGGTAGAGGTGGATGATCCAGAATCCATGCCATGATATTCATCACAATTGGTATTTATATAACACTCAAGTGTTTAATAGATCTCACATGTGCCTTCCTAGATATGATTCCAACAATGACCTTCTATTTACAATGGGACAATTAAGAACCTCATATTAAAAGAAGTCTATTAAGAACACAAAAAAGGATGTTACTATCTACTATCCAGTTCATGATCTAGTGTACTCACTTCTTTTGAAAATTAATATATGAGTTCTCAAAACTCAAACTATGATGATTTTGGTTTATTCATTTGAACTTCTCAATCTATCTTTAAGGTGTGTTTGTCTTTACTGGAACCTGACAACTAGAACAAATCGTGTTTTAGAACATGTACAATTGTGCCATAGCATGCTGATTTTTGCAGACCT
The DNA here is from genome assembly GCF_003668045.3 of Cricetulus griseus. NCBI lineage: Eukaryota > Metazoa > Chordata > Mammalia > Rodentia > Cricetidae > Cricetulus > Cricetulus griseus. Next base: position 253,364,346 of record NC_048595.1, on the reverse strand, counting down.
GATTTTTTTGGGGGGAGTTGGAAAAACCTGATAGTCATAGAGGAACACACTAATTAGCATTTGGAATAATAATGAGCTGTAACTGATTTACAGCCAGAGGTAATTTAATAACGTGCCAATATCCTCAAAGATAATGTTACTATTTTCTGAGTGGTGAACTCTGCCTTTAAAGTATACAAAATAGTTGGTTGTTAAATATTATTAAGCACACATCAGGTAGATGAACTCTAGGAATGCATAGGAGAGACATTTCTCTACATACCTGACAGTCATTTTAATGCCAAGCTGCTGCACAGATGAGAGACTTTCATTCTTCACATTTGCATCAGTAGCTAACAACAATAGAAAAGGGAGTTATAAAAATGTATAAAATCTGCATAATAATCACATGTTAATTGAAAATTGATGAAAGCAATAATTTTACATATTTTAATGTGAATTTTGAAAACACTGATGAATTTGTTCTTTTAGGAGCTGTCACTTACATTTTCAAAGAAATTAACAGAAAACTTTTTACAAAAACTTTGATCCTATAAAAATCATTTAAAACCTGGGAGTGATGGGAAACATACTTACCAGTATCAGGAAGGCAGAGGCAGGAGAATTAGGATTTCCTTTTTTTTTTTTTTTTTTTTTTGGTTTTTTGAGACAGGGTTTTTCTGTATTGTTTTGGAGCCTGTCCTGGAACTCACTCTGTTGGCCACGAACTCACAGAGATCCACCTGCCTCTGCCTCCTGAGTGCTAGGATTAAAGGCGTGCACCACCAATGTCCGGTCAAGGATTAGGATTTCAAGGCCATCTATGGATATAAATATCAAGTTCACGGCCAGCCTGGGCTATATAAGATCCCGTCTCCCAGAGAAAATGAAATCAAGGAGTATATAAAATGATTAATTCTTTAGTGCAAAACAAGAAAAATGAACAAAACATAAAAGCTATAAATCATTAAAAATGATCTAAAACATGGTGTTTCATCATGCAATGCTTATATAAAATTCTAAATGATAAGTATATGTAATTATGGCTCTGTATTCCTTCCTGACATTCATGTTGAAATCGTTCGGTAAGCCCTGTGTTTGTGCTGACTTCCAGACAGCATGGTTATTTATACACCATTTCACAGCAGCTGTGATTACTTGTACAGACTTTCCCAAGATCAAAATTCCAGCATGGATGAAGCCCCACCCTTAGTGAAGGAACTATTGACAGTAGAGGGTTTCTGAGAAAGAAAGAGAATCACTTTCTTTGGAGAACATGATTGCTGGTAGGGTCTCCATGCCTGAGTAGATGACCACACACCCATGCACATACAGGCAGCACTGACTGGACTCACGGGTTATTGTTTGCAATAATAAAAAGAGAACATGATGTTGGGAAGGAAACAGGATGGGGCATTTGAGAAAGTTGGAGGGAGGAAGTATATAGATAAGATGAAAATACATTCTATAGATGTATGGAGTTTTCAATGAATAAAGTTTTAAAATCTTTACGGGCTAAGATATATATAGATATAAATATATAGATATATAGATGTAGACATAGATACAGATATAGATATATCATGGGTAGAGTACTTGCTCCTGGGTCCAGTACTCAGTAACACACTCACAATATTCAATATTTCAGCAGACCTTACTCAACTCTTTTTGTTTGTTTGTTTGTTTTTCGAGACAGGGTTTCTCTGTGTAGTTTTGGAGCCTATCCTGGCACTCACTCTGGAGACCAGGCTGGCCTCAAACTCACAGAGATCCGCCTGCCTCTGCCTCCCGAGTGCTGGGATTAAGGTGTGCACCACCAACACCTGGCTTATACTCAACTTTTACTGAATAACATTACATAAGGGCTGAGTGAATTGGTTTCCCTTTTTTTATAATTTATTTATTCTTTTAGATTTCATTTTATATTCCAACCACAATTCTCTCTCCCACCCCTCAGCCCACCCCAGGTCCACTCCTCCCATAAGGAGTCAACAAATCTGGAACAATAGGTTAGAGTAGGGCCAAGCCCCTCCCCCATGCATTAAGGCTGAGCATGGCATCCACTAAAGGGAGTAGGCTCCCTACAAGCTAGCTCATGTACCAGGTTTGTACCATGATTCTACTGCCAGGGAGCCCTCTGATAGTCCAAGATTCACAACTATCTCCCACATACAGAGGGCCAAGTTTGGTCAATGAAAGAGATATTTTAATAGAGAAAGCCACTAGGGGTTAGGAAGAAACCTGGTATAGGGTAATTCCCAAGAATCCACAAGGATGACCCCAGCTAAGACTCCTAGCAATAGGAGAGGAAGCTTGAACATGCCCACCGCTGTAATCAGATTGGTGAGTACCCCAACTATCATCATAGTGCCTTCATCCAGTTATTGATGGAACCAGATGCAGAGATCCACAACCAAGCACCAGGCCGAGCTTCAGGAATCCATTTGAATAGAGAGAGAGGAGGGAATATATGAGCAACGCAGGTTGAGATCATGATGGAGAAATCTATAGAGACAGCTGAACAACGCTTGTGGAAACTCATGGATTTCCCTTTTCAGGTCAGATTTCCTTTGTGAAGTAAGAACTGTGATCACTAGCCAAAAATAGAAAAGGGGTTGCATGATACAGTAGATAAGAGAAAATGAAAGTTTGGACTGTTTCTTGGTCACACTGTATGAGCAAATTAATGTGAATAAAAGCATAGTTAGGTACCATTTGGAAGTTAGCTGAAATTCTCTACCTCTATCTAAAGAAAGTATAGCATCCATACACAGAAATGAACACCATGAAAGGAATCATTCACAAATCACACAGTGGCAGAGAGGAAGAAAAGCTAGACTTTCTGAGTCCTATTATTACTGGAGTTTTCCAAGTATCGCATATTGGTGTATCTCATACTACTGATGTAATCTGTTTCAACTGCAGATTCATGCATCCCTTGTAATAAATCATTTCTGATAAAGTGAGGAACACTATGAAGAAGTCATGGGGATAAATGATAAAATGAAATCGCACACACTGAAAGAACTTCCCATGTAGTGTCAGAGATAAAATGTGTACAAAGATAACTGATAAAGTTGTTTCAAAGCTCAAAGCGGAAGAAGAATAGTACAGATAAATCACTGTATGAACCCTCCAAAGAGGAAGAGATTACGTCTCACTGCTTAAGAAGTGGCATTTAAACTGAATCTTGAAATATGAGTAGACTTTAGATCTTCAGAGATGGGCAAGAACAAATTAAACGTCCCTGACTGCTAGAGTACAGACTCTATAGACCAGCAACAATTGATCTTCATTGTTTGCAGTGAAGGCAGCCAATAACCCCTGGTTTGCCTGTGCATTTCATGTGCTGAATCCCTGAAAGTCTCATGCTACAGAAACCACTCCGGTCCTTGAAAACTAGACTAGATGCTCACCATACCCAGAATGGCAATTTTCTTACAGAAAAATAAAATAAAACAAAAATAAGTATTATCCTTAAAGTGGCAGAGTTGAGATGGTTCAGCAGGTAAAGGAACACAATCCAGAGAATCTGAGCTTGACCCTGGAACTCAAGTAAGGGAAAGAAGGGAGAGCCCACTCCACAAAACTGTCTCCTGACCTCCAAACATGTGCAGGAGAGCATGTGTGTTCCCCATACCATAGTAACAGACAGCACTTTTAAAATAAAATCACCTTTTCTAAGATGCTGGGTGAATTCCTTGTAAACTATATCTGAATCGTATCTATAATGGGATCCAGTCAGTCACATTAGTTTATTTTGTCTCTAATGACAGCAATTAGGCGGTAGTTCACATAGCTTAGCATTTCTTGTTGTTTACAATTCTCACTGAGTTGGCTGATGCACTTTCTTTCACTTGCAGAAGAGTTGAGCTCTGCCTTTCCAGTAATAGATGCTCAATCTGTGGCAACAACAACTCACAGCAAGGGGAGCTATTCAGCATCATCTCTAAAACTTTCAAGCTCCTATATGCCACTAAGCTGTAAGGTACCCTCAGGTCTCTGGGAGAAAGAAATGCACCTACTGTAAAGGGAGGTAAAGGAGACAGTGCTAGGCTCAGCTTGGCTCTACTTTTGAGCTCATGTTTGGGGTCCTTTTCCAGCACAGGGTAAAAGTTTGATTTTCATTTCCATTATTTGGTACAGTACCAAACACATAAACACACACACACACACACACACACACACACACACACACACACACACACACACACACACACGTGTACACATACATAAATGTATAATGCATTTCTCACTTCAATAGTTTTATAGTTTATGGCTGTATTTTCTTGTTAAAAACAAACAAACTGCTCATGTCCAAAGGTGACAGCTCCCAGTTATGGGTGTGCATCAACATCCTCCAAGGAACTTTCTAAGAGTAAAGAGACACAAGCTCCACTGCACAGCAGTAATTACAAAAGGGGAGTCCTTGATCATTTTTAGTCTTAGACACCGACATGGTATTTCTTGGGCTTAAAGTTGAGATCCACATTCTATACACGTAAAATTAGGATACAGTACAAATGGACAGCAATATTTATTATACAATTTTTACTTTAATGAAGGTTATAATTAACCTCAAAAAGGTGTTTGAAAAGAGTTGTAAGCAGGTACTGAATATATCAAAATAAACATCAACTACCTGATTTTTTTTTTAAGTACTATTGGGAAAAGATTTAAAAAACAAATTTTGATATGAATAAAATCCTACCAAAACTTTTTTCTACATTTATGTTTTTCTTTTTAAAAAGTATTCAAAACAGTAATGAAGAAGTGTTACGATAAATCTTTCCATCAAAAGTTGCCCGAGCCCTACCACCACCTGGGCGGTCTCCACCAGCCGCCTGAGTTCTGCCTGCCACGTGGATGCACAAAATAATACAGAGACTTATATTAGGTACAAATGCTGCTTGGCGAATGTCTAGGATTTCTCATCTGCTAGCTCAGTCTTAATTATCATAAATCTATATATTTTATAAGACTTATCTAATCAGACTCCTTGCATTGGCATGCTCCCTTGCGGGTGGATCACATCTTGAATCTGGAGGAAGAGCGGAGGGGAAAAGGGACCACTTCCTGATTGTCCTTGCTTAAATATGAGTCTCCTTGCTATGCTACTTCCTGTCTGGATCACCACTTCTCTACTACATTTCCCAGAATGTAGACTTTGACTCCTAGTCCCGTCTAACTTGCTGCCTCATTGGCCAAATAGTACTTCATTCAACAATCAATAAGATGAACATACCCAGAAGTACATTCCCCATCAAAGAAGTATCCCCCACCTCCCAAAAATGGTTTTAGAACATACATTAAAGGAGGAGCTTCAATTATAGACTTGTATTTGACACATATTGTGACAGCTTTGTAAATGGAAATGAATATTAGCCTATAAAAGTTCCATGAAAGGCCGGCGTTGTTGGCGCACACCTTTAATCCCAGCACTTGGGAGGCAGAGGCAGGCAGATAGATCTCTGTGAGTTCCAGGCCAGCCTGGTCTCCAGGCTCCAAAGCTACACAGAGAAACCCTGTCTCGAAAAAACAAAACAAAACAAAACAAAACAAAAAGCTCCATGAAACAAACTTTCATGTACAATCCTGGGTTAAATGCCACTTATTGAACAAGAATCAAAATCTTTAGAAATAAATAATAAATGATGTGATAAAATCAATAAGAAAAATGCATTGATTTAAGAAAAAACAAAAAAAACGGTGCTGGAGAGATGGCTTAGTGGTTAAGAGCAGTGACTGTTCTTCCAGAGGACCAGGGTTCTATTCCCAGCACCCACATGGCAGCTCACACCTGTCTGTAACTCCAGACCCAGTACCAGGGGATCTTGTATTCTTACACCAATATACATAAAAATAAAGTTAAATAAATATTAAAAAAAAAACAGGTACCTTGGACCAAGTGTGGAGTGATACATTTCTGTAGTTCCAGCAATTGGAAGTTTGAAGCAGGAAGATTCCAAGTTCAAGGCCACTCTGGGCTACATAGCAAGAGACTTGCTCAAAAATAAAGTAAAATGAATGTCTCCATGGGATTCTGATGTTATAATAGACAACATTTACTAGTATGCCCAAGAGAAAAATGGAAGACATAACAGACACTTGACACTGAGTAAGTAAGTAATGACCCAACAAAAAACCTGCAGTAATTATCAACAGAAAGCTCAGCTTCAGATGTCAAGCTGGGGCCAAAGAGCCATAGTCCCAGCACCCATGCTGGGCAGCTCACAACTGCCTGTACCTTCAGCCCCAGGAAATCTGTTGCTCTCTTTTGGCCTATTCGGGAATACTTTCATGTGGCATACATTCATACAGACATACTCACATACATGTAAGTAAAAATAACAAAAAGCTTGGGGAAAACTAGAGAAGGAAACACACTGGCTTAGACGTATTTTCTGAAACCAAGAAATAGAAACTAGAACTCTCAAACCTACCTGAATCATTGGAGAAAAGCCTAAGATATAGAAAAGGGATTGGCCAATGATGTTATGTTTAAGGCCTTTTAGTTAACAATGAGTCAAACTAATGTCTTAGTTTCATAGGAAAAATATTTAAAACAACCAGCCATTTTAATTATAAATATACTCTAAAATAGAATAACTTGACAAAATGTACTTACTATGGACCACAGTCTGTCATTATGGGAGGGCATTCTCTTCTGTTTTGCATTTATGAAGCAATCACTTAGAGCTGGGGTAAAACAAAGTAAATCTCTTCTGCCTGGTACGTGGCAGTAAAGACTTTCTGCACTGGGTTCCTCCAAACCCAGGGCTGGAGGAACATTTACTCCATGGCTGCTTACTGAAGCCCTGCTATATATATCCTAAAGCCTGAGAACTTACCACCCTAAGACAGCAGTTCACAACATGTCCTCTGCTCTCTTCCTTCCTTCCCAGCTAGCCTGCAGGTTCTTTTGCTTATTGTTCAAAATGCAGTTGAACTTACTTCTCAGCCCACAATAAGTTCAGGACCTTGTAACCAAGCTACTGCAAGCACCTTGAGTCCAACCTTTTTGAAAGAAAGGGTGTTACTGTTTCCACGTTGTGGTTATACAATTACCCTTTTCTTTCAGCTCTGCTGGCAGCACACTCCTAGTTCTCTACCTGTTTCCTCCTTTCATCTTCCGTGACAGCAGTCACCATTCAACTTCTCAGTGATAACAACACATTTCAAATGGTAGTTTTAAAGGTGCTAGCATTGCACCTTAAATGAAGAAGCTATACCTGAAAAATGTGAATTTCACAACTTCCCACCTCACTGTGTGCTACAATTTATTTCATCATTTTAGGTGTGTGCTATATAGAGCTTTTTCTGAAGGCAGCTTCATATAATAAACTGTCTTGAAAGTAGCAAACATTCCACCAGCATTCAGAAAAAAAAAATGTTGGCCTAAAGTTCAAACAAAACATAAAAGACATGTACAAGCATATATCAAATTAAAAGCTACATTTTGGGGTGATAGAAAGATGGTTCAGAAATTAACTGGCTGCTGTTCTAGATGACCGGGATTCAATCCCAAGCACCCATATGGTTGCCCACAATCATCTACAACTCCAGTCACAGGCGATCCAATGTCTTCCCCTGGCCTCTGTAGGCACATTCTGATGCACATGAATGATGCAATGATGCATGCATACAAACATACATACAGGCAAAACACCAATACACATAAAAAATGTAGTAATAAAAAAAACACTCTTTAAAAGTTACATTTTAGGGGCTGGAGAGATGGTTTAGCTGTTAAGAGCACTGGCTGCTCTTTTAGAGGACCTAGACTGGATTCTCAGTACTCAAATGGCAGCCCCCACCTGTCTCATGCTCACTTCTGGCCTCTGTGAGTGCCAGCCATGTGTGTGGGGAATATACACAACCCCTGTATCCATAAGATAAAACAGAAATAATTTTAAAGTTACATTTTAATAGTCAAAACTAAAACCAGGGTATTTTTCCAGTCTATAAATAAACTTGTACCAGGAGGAAAGATTTTTATAATCTACTCCTTTGTAAGGTATATTTAGTGTAACATTGCAAAGAAGGAATTATAATACAAAAATATTTTGTTTGTTTGAGAGATGAGCTGACAAGAAATGAACATCTGTTAGGATTTGCAAAGATACCTATGTGTGTTTAGTACTGACTGCATATGTTTATCTGTTTGTCCGTTCTTCTTTCTTTGAGGGGATAAACAGCCAAACTAATTTGATTTTCCCAGATTTGCAGATTCTCTAGGGAGTTGAGATCCCAAGGGAACTAACAACAGATGGATAGTTGTTCTAATTTCAGCTACCTTGGGGCTTAGGAAGCTGTCATTTTTTAAGACAATCGATTTCTCACTTTAAGAAACACAGAAAAGCAGTGAATATGTGCAGAATTTGTTTTGAAGCATATTTTATACTAAAGCAAAGGCCTTGCCAACTTGCAGTAATTAGAGGGAGATTTCACAATAGCAACCATCATCCTACCATCTCAAAACCACATGAGGATGAGGACCCATAGCAGCTCTCAAAGAAACCAGCACTAACTCACTGTGTCATAATAATAAATATCCAACCACCAGTCAAAAGGTCACCACTTCATTTTTGCCTTTACTATAAAACTCTGTAGATAACTGTTCAGCTGAACCCTTTAAATAAGTTAAATTCACATTCAGGACTTCTTTGACTACAAAATACATTCAATGAATCCAACATCTGAGATCTCACTCAGCACAATTCAGAACTGTAACAGATGATAGCAAATACATGCACATTAAGTAATCAATCTTGTTGAGTATTTTGGTAAGAAAAACACATCATCTTGTTTTCATATTATGTGTGGAAATTACGACTCTTCAGAATACTATTTGTGGAAAATATGACCCAGCAGAACAATGTACCATAAAGAAGTGTGAAGAATGGAGATCACTACTACTTTAGCCTGAAAGTCTGTCCACTCTAGTCATGGGAGTCTACATGTTTAGAATCTGCTACCCACTTCCTGTTACAGGTGTCACTGCTAAACCCTGTGATGTTCTCAGGCAAGTTTTAAGGTTTATTCATAAAATTCTAATTTCCTTCCCAAATGTATTTCTTCAAAAATCTTCCTAATTTATGATTTCTCTCCTTTATATCTCGGTTTCCTTGTTTTAAACATTAACTGGTTTCCCACTCAGAGAACTGTTACAGGGTCCTGTGACACGATGCTCAGCACACATCTAAGCTGAATGGAAGCTCAGTGACTATCAGTTCCCTGTACCTGACTTAATCTTTGTGAATCTCTTTTCATTCTTTTATAATTTCTTTTCCCTTTGCTCAGTTTGTCATTAGATATAAATAAGATATAAATACAGAGTCATCTGTGTGTTTATAAATATCACTCTCTTTGGACTTGCTATGGAAGTAAATTCATGAGACTAGAGACACCTTTGTGCTGGCTAGTTTTATGTCAACTTGACACAAGCTACAGTCATTTGAGGGAAGGAACCTCAATTGAGAAATACTTCCATGAGATTGGGCTGTAGGCAAGCCTGTAGGGTGTTTTCTTAATGAATTGGGAGGGCCCAGCTGGTTTGGGTTGGGACCACTTGTGGGCTGGTGGTCCTAGATGTTCCAAGAAAGCGTGCCGAGGAAGCATTAAGTGTAAGTTAGTCATTCCTCCAAGGCCTCTGCACCAGCTCCAGCCTCCAAGTTGCTGCTTGGTTTGGGTTCCTGCTTGAGCTTCCCTCTATAGACTGTGATTCATGATATGTAAGCCAAATAAACTCTTCCCATTTCAAGTTCCTTTTGGTCATGGTATTTCATCATACCAGTAGAAATCCTAAGATACTTATATAACATCAAATATATTTAATCAAGTAATACCTACCTGAGAGGTACAAAGTAGTGTGAGACCTAAAGAATGATTTAGCCTGAGGCAATAAAATAACCATCAAAACAGTAGTTTGAACAACATGCTGTAGCAGAGAGGAGGAACTTCTACTTAGTATTAAAGATAAAGATGATACTTCGCCCAAATTTAACAGTTGAGTTGGGCATTATCATGCAGGTGTTACTGTGTGGGAATTGTGCATCCAGTAGAAATCATAAGGGGAAGGCAAGGATATCTGGTATAGATGGGTATTAATATATAACATTTAACTATGAACATTATTCTAGAATCCAAAGATATAATGACAGTAAAACACAGGAACTATAAAGTACCATGAAGAACCAGACACTGAGTCAGAACATCAGAAAGAAATGACAATGAGCTGGGTTACTGGTTTTAATGCCAAGTTGGTGGTTTAATAATTAGTCATTTTCTAGCATATCTTCCCTCTAAAATCCAGATTTCCAGTTTCAGTGTGTATAGAGTTGCTTATATGCTTGAATATTAGTGAGTAACCAAGACACAGCATGAAAGGAAAGCTAGCTACAAATCTTCCCCTCACCTCAAACCTATTCCTACCAGAGTCTTCATTTAAAAATATTCTTATTTCTTTGAAAATTTCATACAATGTATCACAGTCACTACCCCAACTCTTCCCCATACCTCCTCCAAGATCCACACTTACCTCTCTATCATCCTCCAAGTTCCTGTTTTTTTTATATTCAATAACCCATCAAGTCCAATTAAAGTTGTCCATTAAATCAAGTCCATTAACACTTAGCTATAGGACCATTCACTAGAGTATGGTTGATCTACCAGGAGTCACACCCTTAATGAAAACTGACTGTCCATGGTTCCTCAATTAGGAAAGGAAGCTCATGAGCACCTTCCCACTCCATGCTACAGTGTTGACTGGCTCCATCTTGTACAGGTCTTGTGAGGCACTCAGGGCTGCTCTGAGCACAAGACAGAAATATTTTCTTCATTTTATTGTATAGTCTGTTCATTCTCTTAACAGCTTAGAACAATGGAGAAAGTCCTCGTTTCGCTCACATCCTGCAGTCAACCTATTACTTGGTCTTGTTTGACATATATGCACAATGAACTCAGAATCCAAATGCTTCCTGCCTTCACTACTGATGCCCTCATATGAGTCATTCTAATTTTTCATCTGGACCCCTCTGCTTTATTCCCTTTTCCTCCATCAGCAGAAACCATGGTAAGCTTATAAAAATACAAACCATACAAACATTCATAAGGAATTACTAGAAAAGTGTTAATATACACATATAACATGTGTTTGTTGAAAAACAAATATGCAAATATGTGGAACAGGAGAAAGTTGGCAGTGGTGTTAACAGTGGTATTCAATACTAAAAAGAGTCACGGAGAGGGAGGAATGATATAAGAGAAAGTAAAAGAAGCAAAACAATGTAAGCGTATGGGTACCATAAGAAGTTTAGACTCTACTCAGTGGTCAGGGGAAGGAGTAGAGGAATCAATAGATACAGATTTTCATGCCAAGGATCTCTTACTGTGTGTAAAGAATATCATTTTGCTGGGTGTGCAGGTAGAAAGCTCTCATGACGATAGTAGGGAAGCTGAGAAAGGGGGAGAGCAAGGCCAGCTTAAGTTGCGTGGTGAAGCTCTGTCTCAAACAAACACAACCCCAGTAACAACAAGAATATATGTGTTAAACAACTAGACTGAAAATTGAAAAGCATGCAAAGGGTCTTTGATACCCTAGGCAAGAGGCAATGCTGGCTTTAATTAACATAAAGAATAATAATGAGGGACAGAATGAAATAAATTTGAGATATAGCAGAGATACAGTAAGAACATAGGAGCAATTTTGGAAGGCAAATATCAGTGATGACTCCTCAGTTTTCCACTTAGATGCACCTACTACAGGACACATAGAAAGACAACATATGTCAGCAGGTGCAAAACAGTTATTGTTGATACTTTGCAGTTAAAGAATGTCATGGCATCCAAGCATCCAGCTAAAGCTCCTATTTAGTAACTAGAATTATGAAAATGAAGCTGACAAAAAAAAAGCCAACAAAACTCTGACTAGAAGATGCAAATTTTAAAATCATTAATTCATGTGAAGTAGGTAAATGCTATTGTTTAATCTCATCTGGAACAAAGCTTGATGATTAATCCCTCATGAGAGCTTTAAAAGCAGAAACTTAGAAGAGGTAGAGAGTTTATAAGTCATGTCTATAAGAAAAGTGCTTTCCTGAAACAACAGGGAAATGCACATATGAATTCAGACTGTGACAGCATACATGAGACCTGTGCATGCTCAAGGCAGAGAAAATCCTGTCACAGAGGGAGCATGATAAGCATAAAGTCCCACCCTTAGCTAAGAAGCTATTGCCATTTGATAGCTGCCTGAAAAGAAAGGGTCAATTTCCTTTAGGGGTATGAATCCTTGTAGCTCAATTCTTTTAGGAAGGCCCCTCAACCCAAGAGTGTTTGGGCAACACAAATTGGATTCGATGCAGTAAAAAGGAAGGGTATGTGTATCTGGGAGTAGTCAGGACTGAATATGATCAAAATATATTGTAGGAAATTCTCAAAGAATTAGACTATTATTTTTTAAAGGAGAAACTGAGGGGCTGGAGGAATGGCTCAGTGGTTAAGGAAGGGTTCTTCCTATTCTTGCAGTTGACCCAGAATGGTTCCCAGCACTCACATGGTAGCTTACACACATCCTTAACTCTAACTCCAGGGGATCTGGTGCCTCCTTCTGGTCTCTATGAGCACCAGACAGAAAGACAGACAGACAGACAGACAGACAGACAGACAGACAGACACACACACACACACACACACACACACACACTGACTGATGTTGACCAAATGATGTCATATAGGGATACAGAAGCAAGAAAGCATCACCAGTTACATTTCTTTGATGTTGGGGAAGAATAATGAGTCAAAATCAACTTTCACTCTAACTTTCCCAGTCTTATAGCAGTGCAACAGAAAGCAGACTTCCATAGTAAGATAGTTATGAGCTGAGGAGACCAGGAAGAGGAACAGGGAGAGACCAGGAACAAATGAAGGTCACAGCAACACAAGCTGTGAAGTGAGAGAATTTTCAAACGGGAAAACTTGCACATATCAGTACTCGAGAAACCTGGCACTATGAATTTACAAATGGAACATGTTTCAAACGTCACAATATTTTAAAAGATACCTGTGTATTCCACTAAAGGGAAGTAGCATTCAGAGGGATTTTCGGTGAGATGAAGCACAAATTTTTCAAGTAGTTCTCCTAAAGCTGTAACAAACACATGAGTAATTAGAATTGTAAAAGTCAAGAGGGCCAATGCGTGACAATGCATCTTTAAGCCAGAGACCAGCACGTGAAAATCAACTGAGAAGGAGTGGAGGGAGGAGAGGCTCCAGTCAGGAGACTCTCTCTCCTCTGCATGAGGTGGGAGCATTTTTTTAAAAAGGTCACCTGAACTCCACAGTTCTGAGGAGTTTAATTCTAAATGCAGACTTTTATTAATATTCACAATGTTTCTGATTTCAATTAAATTTTAATAACTTCTCTGTGAGCTTATTCAGTATATAACTAAAAATGAATTATCTGTCATATTTAGATTACCTAATGATGACTTCAGAATTTGTTAAATGTTTTCAATGTACTCATTAGGTTATCATATTTTGTCATTTGTGTACAGAAAAAATAGTGAACTCTAAGACTCGGATTAATGCATAGCACGTGTCACTTTCAAATCTGTGACATATTGTGCCTTTTATACTTTGTAGCTGATGGTTTCTGTTCAAAGACCAGATCAAACAAAGCATGCACTATCTGACTTAGAAGTGACAAAATGGTTCTTTTCTAGGCTGGTAAGATAATATCACAGTGTTTGAATATATCCTACAAATGGATGCTCCAGGGGATTATAATTAATATGCAACCCATAGGAATTTTTTTTATTTCTCTAAAGAAATCTATCTGTACAGTAGCTGATTGCTTAACAATGCAAAGCTAGTAATCTTGAGCCACATTTTAAAATTGTGCCCTTCTCACACTTAGAATATTAACCATGACCTTTATTAACTGCATGGATCCTACTTTACATTCAAGTATATTTTAAGAATAAATTTCTTCAAAGAAAAATTAGTGTTCAACATGTAAAAATCACATAATAAAAAGAGAATGGTGTGCTCTGGAGAGCAAACTATATAACATAGCACTTTGATGGCTAGAGATGAAAATGAAATGTTTTTATTCATTGAACTCTATTCGTTATATGATTTCAAAGTGAAATAAGCATTTAAAAACATGAAAATTCAATAGTCAAGAAATACCTGTGTATACAGATTTGAGTTTGCAATTGCTTGGGCTGGTTCTATATTTACAAACATAGGCATAAATTTATCAGATTTCTAAAATTGTTTCAAATGTCTTCTTTTATGAATCCACATATAATATCCCCAGGTGACAAGTTTTAACATCTATGTCTATGAACTTTTGAAATAGATTTTGTAGAAGGACAATGTGATGAAGTTCACATATAATTATTCTTAATTTCATGGTTAATACTAATAATCTAGCTAGGTGGTGGTGGCCCACACCTTTAATCCCAGCACTAGGGAGGCAGAGGCAGGTGGATCTCTATGAGTTTGAGGCCAGCCTGACTTACAGAGCGACTGCCAGGTCAGGCTCCAAAGCTACACAGAGAAACCCTGTCTCGAAAAAAAAAAAAAAAAAAAATGAGTAGTAATGAGTGCAAGATACACAGTAACAAATTTTTTCAGAAACATTATTTTCAATGGAATGTCCATTTAAACCTTCAATTATAATGTAATTATCTTCACTGAGCACAAACATATTTGCTATGTGTTATGTATTTAAGTATAATGTTTGAAATAATGGGATAAGTCAAAGCATATTGCTAAGCAATTACTGAGGTGAATTCTCTATTCAAACAAAGCCTGTTTCTTCAAACACCAGGGGTTTGTTGCTGTTTTTTGTATATAAGCTCTTACATCAATCTGCAGGTTGTTGTGAATCTCACACCAGAAAACACAATATTTACCTATATGTGAAATACTGATACCTGCATGGTTGCTGTTAGATTTGCCACTGACAGATGAGACTTGAGCAGGGACAGGACGGTTAAAGGGAGAGCTAGAGAAAAGCACAAGCCCATATCTCTTGCTACAGTGGAAACAATGGGAGGCAGGAGATTCTAATTTCTAATCCTCCAGCTACTGGGGAGTAATTTAAAAAATCTCATTTTGATTTTTGTATTTGTTTTTAGAGGCAACAAACTCAAAATGCCAGCAACGTTTCCCAAAACCAAAAGTGTATCAAAGGTCACCACCATCCTAGCTTGTTGGTGAAAGATTCAAAAACTTAGGGTACAAGAAGCAATTCTTAATGAAAACCAATTAACTACAGACTATTGCCCTGAAATGTCTATGAAGGATTTTAAATTATGGCCCTTCTACCTTTAATTATGCCTGGTCTCTGGGGTTGGAACACAGTTAAAATAATCTAACATTATATTTATAGGCCTAAAAGAGCTCATGGGTTTTCTGTAGATGAGAAACTGAAGTGCCATCTTTACTCATCCCTTGACCTTGTCCCATCCCAAGCCTGATCATACCATAATGTTAACATTTCCCCAAATATTATAAGATAATTACTCCCCACTGTTGTGGAATAATCTTTTCATACACTGTGAAGATGTGCCTTTGACAAGGAGCCTTCCGATTGGTTTAATAAAAAGCTGAATGGCCAGATAGGTAGGCAGAAGAGGATAGGTGGGATTTTAGGGGCAGGCAGGGAAGGGGGGATGATCTAGGCACTCAGCTAGGCTCAGAACAAGTTGGAATGTAGATTTAAAAAATATGGCTTAATTAAGCTATAAGAGGTAGTTGGAAACAAGCCTAAGCTAAAGGCCAAGCTTTCATAATTAATAAGTCTCGGTGTTGTTATTTGGAGGCAGGTGATCCAAAGATAGTCTGACAAGCAGCCTACTACACCCCACCAAGTTTCAGGCTGCCGTGGACAACTGGTCAGACCTGGGGGAGGGACAGTCCGTTTTCTTCAGGAGAAGGGGAAGCAGAGGGAGAGGTGGGGAGGAGAAGCCAGCATAAGAAACTGGGAGGAAAAGGTAGCGGTGGGAAATAGGAAGGACTTAGAGGAGGGTATGGGGGGTAGATTTGATGAAAACATATTATACAGATATTAGATAAAATATATTTTCAAACAGATGAAATATCTGGGAAGGGAGCAAGTCAGGAGAGCCCCGCCTGTAAGAATGAGCCCCGCCCCCTTATAAAGTGGTTTAAGGAGTGGCATGGCTCCCTTCCATCATGGGAGAAGAGAGTGACTACTGGGTCTCTGAAGGAGACAACCAGCCTACACCAGTCACGGAATCTGCCTGAACCCTGACCTCTGTCTTCCCAGCTTTCAAAACTGGGTGAAATAAATTCATATTTTTAAAGTTCTAACAAACCAAGTAAACTGTGGCCCCAGGAAAGGCAGGGGAACCTCAGAGCTGCTTGCCACATGTACAGACAGTCCAGTCCGTAAAAAGGCTTAGGAGTGCTTTGACTATTAGTTGGCTCAGAATTATAAGTCTCTTGGGGGGATGGGCTTTTCCGATTATCATTATGTTCCCTGCACACACAGGTAGAGATCTTCAGGAGCCACCACTTCTGTTAAAATAATTGTATGCAGGCTATCCCATAGAAGGCACCACACTCACCGCCTCCACTGACTGAATCAGGCTTGGACTTCATTGTTTTACAAAACTGTCTTCGGCAGTTTTCTATCCACTCGGTTTGTTTATCAGACATTTTGAAGCATGATAACATCTCTCCGATATCACTGTCTAGTAAGAAAAATAGCATGTTAGAATATTACAAACTAGATAGAGACAAACATCCGTACTGAAGCTAATGGGGTTAACAATAACACTAATAACAAAATAGAGCAATGATAATTTCTTACAAGAAAAAGACAGCATTCCACTCTGCATATTAGAGCCATAAAATATTGAGGTTTAATTGAACACTAGTGTACCACAATTGACAATTATCAGAATGGCACTAAATGACAAACCACATGACAGCACATGGCTAGACAGGGAATGTTTCTCATGCAAGACAGGAAAAGGTGATTGGCAGCAGAGAACCTCATCAGATTACCTGCCACAATGTGCAATTTCCAAATTATTACTTAGATTTGAAATTTCCTACTTAATATTTTCAGACTTTGGTTGGCACTGGGTAACTGACCATGGAAGGTGAAACTACAGGTAAGGGTAAACTACTGCCCTCCTGTACATGTGCACACACAGAGAACACACAGAGAGAGCAGTCTAGCTGAGGTGCAGAAGGTCCATAATCTAAGTTACAGTTTTAATTAGTCTTAGAAGGCTGATACATATCATCCATCATCCTACAGTTATCACAGCTAGAATTGTGTTTGTATGCATAACTAATGATGGATAAGGATACTCAAGTTACAAGGAAAGCTTCTTATGATCCCACTGTGGCACAGACTTTGTACCCGGCAAGTTCCTGCCTCAGACTCCAAAATACTGGGATTTTAGGTGTGTGCCATGATGCCTAGCTCCAAACAAGAATGACAGTCTTAGAAAAATCAAGATGGGGCTGGAGAAATGGCTCAGCAATTAAGAGCAGTGACTGTTCTTCCAGAGGTCCTGAGTTCAATTCCCAGCAACTACATGGTGGCTCACAACCATCTATAGTGAGATCTGGTGACCTCTTCTGGCCTGCAGGCATACATGCAAGCAGAACACTATACAAAATAAATAAATAAATAAATAAATAAATAAATAAATTTTTTGAGAAAAGAAAATCATTAATCCGAACACCTTATTTTTGACAAAGATGCTAAATCTATACAATGGAAAAAAGATAGCATCTTCAACAAATGGTGCTGGCACAACTGGATTCGGACACACAGAAGATTGCAGATAGATCCATATCTGTAACCATGCACAAAACTTAAGTGCAAATGGATCAAAGATCTTAACATTAATCCAGCCACACTGAATCTTCTAGAAGAGAAAGTAGGAGATAGCCTTGAACAAATTGGCATAGGAGACCGCTTCCTGAACATTACACCAGTAGCACAGACATTGAGGTCTGCAATTAATAAATGGGACCTCCTGAAACTGGGAAGCTTCTGTAAGGCAAAGGACACATTCAGTAAGACAAAACAACAGCCCACAGAATGGGAAAAGATCTTCACCAACCCCACATCTGACAGAGGGCTGATTTCCAAAATATACAATGAACTCAAGAAGCTAGCCACCAAAACACCAAACAATGAAATTAAAAAGTGGGGTGCAGAACTAAATAGAGAATTCTCAACAGAGGAATCTGAAATGCCTGAAAGACACATAAGAAAGTGCTCAAAATCCTTGGCCAGCAGAGAAATGTAACTCAAAACAACTCTGAGATACCATCTTACATCGGCCAGAATGGCTAAAATCAAAAACACCAATGACAATCTATGCTGGAGAGGATGTGGAGAAAAAGGAACACTCCTCCATTGCTGGTGGGAGTGTGAACTTGTAAGACCACTCTGGAAATCAGTATGGCGGTTTGCTCAGAAAAATGGGAATCAGTCTACCTCAAGATCCAGCCATTCCTTTCTTGGGCATATACCCAAATAATGCATGTCCATACAACAAGGACATATGCCCAACCATGTTCATAGCAGCATTGTTTGTAATAGCCAGAATCTGGAAGCAACCTAGATGACCCCCAACTGAAGAATGGATAGAGAAAATGTGATACATTTATACAATGGAGTACTGCTCAGCAGAAAAAAACAATGGAATCTTGAAATTCACAGGCAAATGGATGGAACTAGAAGAAAGCATCCTGAGTGAGGTAACCCAGTCACAAAAAGACAAACATGGTATTTACTCACTCATATATGAATTTTTTACATAGAGCAAAAGATTTCCAGCCTACAATCCTCTGCACCAAAGAAACCAGGAAACAACTATTAGGGAAAAATGCATGGACCCCTGAGAATAGGAAGGGGCAGGAACTTCTAAGCTAATTGAGAGCATGAGGGTAGGGGAGAGGGAGCTGCCAGAATGAGAGGAGGAGCAGAGGAGGGGAGAAGAGGAAATGGAAGAGCAGAAATGTTGAGTTGGGGGAAGAATAGAGGAGAGCAGGATGAGAGATACCATATCAGAGGGAGCCATTATAGGTCCAAGGAGAGATCTGGCACTAGGGAGATTTCCAGCGACCTTCAAGGATGACATGAACTGACAATCTAGGCAATGGAGGAGAGGATAACCTAAATGCCCTTCCCCTATAATGAGACTGATGACTACTTTTTATGCCATCGTAGAGCCCTCATCTGTGGCTGATGGAAGCAGAGGCAGACACCCACAGATATACACTGAACTGAACTCTGGAAGCTAGATGCAGAGAGGGAGGTATGAAGATTAAAGGGGTCGGTACCAGGCTGATGAAACCCACAGAAACAGTTGGCCTGAACAAAGGAGAACAATGGACCCCAGACTGCTGTCTGGGAGGCCAGAACAGGACTGATACAGACCCCTGAACATGGATGTCAATTAGGTGGTCTCCGCACTCTAGGGGGCCCCTGGTAGTAGATTAGTATTTTTCCCTGGTGTAAGAAGGGACTTAAAGGGATGCACTCTTGGCCTGTACACACAGGAGAGGGTCTAGGCCCGGTCCAGGATCATGTGATGGACTTTGGGGAGCCCGGTCAAGGACCCTACCCTGCCTGGGGAGTGGAGGTTGGATGGAATGGGGGGCAGGTGGGGGTTGAGGGAGGGTTCGGGGAAGGGGAGGGAGAGGAAGAAGGGATTGACATGTGAAGCAAACTTGTTCCTAATTTGGACTAATAAAAAAAAGAAAGAAAAGAAAATCAAGATGATACACAAGTAACTCCCTGCCAAAAACTACCCACTGTCACTTAAAAAATTAAAAAAAAAAAACAAATTGCAATCATCATAAAATTAATAATGTGTTCAACATCCAAAGAATACGAAAAAAGAACACTGTGATTTACAACTAGTAAATGAATCAATTAATGAAAAAAGGTTCTCAAAAGGCTGAGATAAACATTTAGCACAATTGGAGATTTAGAGAAACATAAAAAGGAAATGGTTAAACAGAGTGTACTTTATTATTAAATACTGACCTCCCACTCAGAAAAAAAAGCAAATAGCATTTGTATAACCAGCTTTATAAATCTTGAGTCATCATAATGAGCAAAAGAAAATATGTACAGAGGACATACCCTATACATTTCTATTTGTGTGAAGAATGATCTTATATCAAGCAGTGGTTCTCAGGTGGAAGCAGTTTTGTTCCCAAGGGCGCATTTGGCAATAGGCATTTCAACTGTCACAGCTGAGGAAGTGGAAGGAGAGGTCTACTGGCATCTGGTGGGCAGAGGTCCAGAGATGCTGCTAAAATCCCTACATATCAAAGTGCAACACTCTGGCTTCCCGAAAAACCCAACTTTCCAAAATGCTAATGGTGCTCAGGCTGAACTGAAGTTGAGAATTACCTGTGACTAAGGAAGAAGAAAGGATGATGCTGAGTAAGAGAGGCTTGCTGTGAGGTCATGAGAAAACATGATATTTTCTTATATGGTAGTTATATGCCTAGACATATTTGTTGAATTTCAAAGTATTTTCCTTAAATGAGAGCATTTTATCATATACAGAAACTATGTATCATGTGTATGTGAATGTTTATAGATAATTGAAAGCCAATGGCTAAGCAAATTAGAATACCACTCAAACATGAGTAGCTCTAGGTCACAATTTGGTGTACCATTTACATTGGAACTAAGTAAACTTTTATTAAAGGAATGTGCTTATAAAAAGTTTATGCTTATGAGAATCCTAAGGAAGCCAGAAGTGAAGCTCATGCCAATAATCCCAGTGTTACAGGGATGAGACGCTTAGAAGCCACCGAGGAGGTACCTTTCCCTCAAAGTCAGCTTTGGACCCCATCTCCTGTTTCCCTGGTAATACTAGAAAGTTAAACATCGCAGGGGCACTTTCTTAATGCAACATCAAACACTGGAGATACACAGACTTTATTGAAGACCATAAAGGAAAAGCTACTTCTTTCTGGTTAAAAGAATAGAATCTAAGTTCTACTTCTGACCTGCACGGAGACAGGACTTTCCAATCCGCTACAAAGATTAGAATGCTACATGCTATTGCCACCTCCTTTGAAAGTTCATCCATCTGGACCTGCCAATCTACTGACTTAACTAAAGCTGTGCCATAGAGATAGGAGGAATAATTATCTCCTTAAAGAGGTAATGTGCCTTTCCTTCCCAGAGGCCCCTCACCTCTGTTTACAGAGCTTCTGTTATGCAGCACTCCAAAGTCTGTCTGTTTTTCTGAGTTTTCCTTCTCATTTCTCCACCTCTTTTAGCAGACACTGGCCATAAGCCCCAACACGCTTTCTTTACCACTCTGTGCTTTCCCAGTCTTGGCTGAAGTCCCCGCCCTTCCACGTGCAGCTACCTGCTGACCCCCATTGCTGAGCATGCTGCCCTGCTTAGCCCCTACCTCAAAAAGCATGACTTCTCTTTCCCATCTCCCTCCTCCTGGATGCTGCCAAGATTGATAGCTGATTGTTTTGCTGTAGTTTTGCTCCTAAAGTTTAATAGATGTCTTGAGCTTCCTTAAGGATTGAAATTCATAATTAACAAAAGAGACTAAGTACCTGAAAGGGAACCCCAATTTCCTTGGCAACACCTACACTTCTGAGGCTGATAGGGTTGGCCCAAGGTCAAGGCAATCCTGGGATACACAATCTCAAAAAAAAAAGCCCCCAAAACAAAAACAAACAAACAAACAAACAAACAAAAACCAAGAAAACCCTTAATTGTTAAATAACAGTAAATTATGTTTTCAAGAGTACATTTTCTCTATCTCTTTTTAACAATTTTTTTTTAAGGCATCGAATCTTACATAGTTTAGGTAGGTCTCATAGTCCTGATCTGCTGCCTATATCTCCAAGTCCTGAGATTATAAGTCAGGATCACTGCAGTGGTTTGAAAGACCGTGCCCTCTTAGGCTCAGATGTTTGCATACTTGTTCCAGGCTGGTGGCACTGTTTGAGAAGACTTAGGAGGTATGGACATATTGTGGGGAGTGTCGCCCTGTAAGTGGACTTTTAGGGTGTAAAAACCTCTTGTCATTCCTCATTCACTCTGCTTCCTGCTTGTGACTTAAGGCATGAACACTCAGCTTACTATTTTAGCTGCTGTGGCTGCCCCCTCTCTGCCACAACAGATCCTTCATCTCTAGAACCATAAGTCCAAATACGCCCTTCCTTCTGTAAGTTGCTTTGTCACAATGTTTTATCACAGCAATAGAAAACCTAATGAAAACAGCCACCACACTAGCTTAAGAGATTTGACAATTATGACATTTTTAGAATTCTGGCTGATTTCTTGGTGCAATAGAAGGGCCTGTACAAAAATGAATCTTAAAGGAATATATATGTATAATACATATGTGTGTGGGTGTGTGGGTGTGGTCAGAGTATAAAAATTCCATTATTGACTTACAACATCATTTTCATAGCAAACAATTCTGTGTAATTCTAATGATACAATATTTCTAGAAACTGAATATCATAAATTATCACTGTTATAATAATTCAGCTCTGATAAAGTCACCACAAAAACCTATCATTTTCTTTACCTAAAAATTAGTTTGGTGTATCTTACAAGTCAGAGAAGGACATGTCCTTCCTCTATACACTTCTTTAGACCAATGGAGAAGGACATGTCCCTCCTCTCTATGCTTCTTTAGACCAGTGAAAGTCACAGATACCTATGAAAAACTAGAAGAGAATAAAGACATTTACTTTAAACTCTCCTAACTCTCACTGAAGAAAATGCAAAAGCAAAAAAAAACAAAAGAAAAGAAAAACAAAAATCGACACTATTTCCTCTCTGAACTCCAGTGTTACAGTGAAGAGCAGAATTTTTCAATTGATTTTTAATAATTGGAGATATTGAATAATTTAGCAAAAATATATAATTAAAATATTATATTTATCATATAAGATATAGACAGTGGAGAAAATAGACTATATAATACAAAAACCTTCAATTTAAAAAAGTAATAATGTAAGTTTAATATAAATACAAAGAAATCCTACTATTCATTTGGGAAACAAGCCTTCTTTTAATTTCAGTATGTTATCATGAATCTCTACATATAAAAATATAAGAGATGCTATGGAAGGAACAAATATCAAGGTAACTATCAAGAGACTCCCAGTCTACTTCTAGCCAGAACTGAATCATGAAACTTACTTGTAGAATTACTAATTTCCATTTGTATTTCTATTCCTTTCCTTCCAGTCATATTAACATGGTCATCATTTATAGTACCCTTATTATAATAAGCAAGAGAAAGCACTAGAAGAGACTCTCAGAAGCACAGATAATAAAGACAGACATTTACCCAACTTTAAGTTTGGAAGATATATAACATTTCCTCTTTCAACATCACATAATTATTCAAGCCGGTTTCATCACAACATTTTCATATATGTGTATAACATACTGTGGTAGTTTGAATAAGAATGCCCCCCATAGGCTAATAGATTTGAATGGCCACCAAGGAGTGGCATTATTAGGAGATGTGACCTTTTTGGAGGGAAGGGGTTTGATGTTTCAGAAGTTCAAGCCAGGCCCAGTCTCTTTTTTCCTGTTGCCTGCCAATGTGGATGTAGAACTCTTAGCTACCTCTCCAGCACCATGTCTGCCTACATTCCACCATGCTTCTTGCCATGATGATAATGGACTAAACGTCTGAAACTTTAAACCAGCCCCAATTAAATGTTTTCTTTTATGAGTTGCCATAGTCACACTGTCTCTTCACAGCAATAGAACACTGAGTAGAACACATACTTTGCTTATATTCACCTCCATTACCTTCTCTGGCCCCAATACTTTCCTGTCTCTTCCAAATTTATCTTCTTTTTACTTTATTTTCTCTTTAATATAGATTCCATATAGAAAAGACTTGTGACATTTGTCACAATGTGGCAAATATGTGACATTTGTCATTTTTTAATCTAGCTTACTAACTTGATCTGCAGCTCCATCTGTTTCACTGTAAACAACCTAGCATCTAAAGTCTTCCTAGTCTTTGTTAATGCAACTGCATTTCCTAAAGATAGAACAAGTTTAAAACAGAGTACTCTTCTTCAATTTATCACTCCATTTTTCTATACTTGTTGGCTAAACACTTACTGGAGGAAATATCAGCAAAGTTTTTAAAGATGAAGAATCTATTTTTACCATTTTACTCAACAAAAATAGGATATTAGCTATTTTTAATTGATACAGATATAATTATTTTAAATTTTAAATGGATAAACACATGGAAATAAAACCTCATTCTTCAAAAGAAAATAAGTATTTTAAACCAGGTATTTTAACAGCTGAAGCCCAGGAGAGAAATCATGATCTTAGTGGTACTTAGTTACCAGTTTCTGCACTTAATGAGTTGATCTCAAATAAGAGTAAGCTACTTTTATCTATAAGTAATAAATCATAATTCCAAGAATAAGAGTAATAATGAAATAAAAAAGAATGAGAACATGTATTATTTGACAAAAAGGACTAGATAAGTATTTGAGAAAGGGACAATTTATTGTTAAAAATATTTATATATTTATATGTGTAAGATAGACTTCAAAGGACTTTTCCAACAAGAAAACTAATTTCCTCCATCATGTTGCATGGCCTTATATTTGCACTATATTGTTCCTGAGTACTCATGTTTATTGCCCACAGGATTGCCAATTTTGTTGTTGTTGCTCTTAGGGTTGTAACCCCACATTTTATATAAGTCATCAGACTGACCATATGGCAAAGCAATCTAGTCATTTGTTATTTAGGTACTTTCCAGTCCGCTATTAAAATATTATTGCAAAGTTGGGCATGGCAGTATGTACTTGTAATTCCAACACTGGGGAGAATGAGGCAAGACCTTTCATTTAAGATCAGCCTGGGATACACAGTAAGACACTGAAACTATGAAATAAACAAGCAAGAAGGGAATAAAGAAAGCAAAACAAAACAAGAACTGCAACCACCATGCAACTCTTTCTCTTTCCCTTCCTTAAGAAAGCTTATTTCTACCCATTTTTAGGTGATAGTCTAATACTGGACCTATACTATTAGGATTATTCAGTGCACTGTAATCCATTTGTAAATAAAAAAATAAATGAAGGTAATTCATTGGTGGCATGGACATGGACTTAGCTTCTGAAAGGACAAAAGCATTGGCAAAATACAACTCTATGGAAAAGAAGTTAAATATAGTTAAGACATGACAGTTTGTTAAAGAAAGTCAGTAGATATGAATTTATACTGTCTTGTTAAATGAGCATCAAGTTCTAGTGAGAAAATCACAGGTATCTGTGATTCCACAGACTGAATTTCAACATTTTCTTCATACAAGTAAGTTAAATTATTAGCAAATCTTCAGATATGACGTATGGAGTTGTCCAGAGGCAGGGGAAATGCTGTCATCATATAGTAAGCCTTAAAACCTAGAAATTCCATGACTCCATGACATTAAGAGATGTTAGTGAATGACACAGAATGTCATGCTCTTATTTTAGCTCCACCTCTGCTTTAGAAATGTTATCTATTTTTACTATTTGTTTCCATTGTGACCCAAGAGAATGCAATAATGCCTAATTATTCCATCAACAGCATTCTACATTCTAAAACACTCAAACAATACAAACAAGACCTTTTCCCTCTAGTAACAACCTGGTATTTTATAGAATTAATATATGTTAATAGTGGCAGGGACCAGAAATCCCAGCACTTCGCAGGTGGAAGCAGAAGAATCAGGAGTTCAAGGTCATCTTCAGCCACATAATGAGTTTCAAGCCAGTGAGTGCTACATGCAACCCTATCTCAAAAGAATTCTTTTTTAGAAAAAAAATCCTTTCCTTTCCCATAGTATATAATTTACAGTGTCTGCAGATGTACACTTCTCCTAATATCCTTATCATAATGTGCCAAAACAATTCAGATAACATACATGTAGCACAGCAGGCAACTCGTGTATTCACCTAAGACAGAATATGGCTCCAGCATATAGAAATACATAGAAATTAAAGGTGCAAGCATTTATACTGAATTTATTCAGACCTCAAAACTTACACGCCGACATGTTTGTCTGGAATTCACTTCTATTTTGTGTTATGCAATGTCCTTATCTCACTTAATTTGTAAAAAAAAATTTCATGATAGGCAAAATTAAGAGATACTGCCATTTATAGTTATGGATTATAACTTAAGCCATTTTCTCATATGGGAAGATATCAGAGGGATTTATCTGTGCTTTAATATTGTGTGGCACATTGCATTAAAGAGTGATTATCAGTAGGGAACTTGTTCTTTATATAGTAGTAAGAGAATGTTTTGCTAGGCAGAAAATCAATGTCTCATCAGATGAGTAGAAATATGATGGAAGAAGCAGTAAAATAAAATACTGATGCTATAAAAGGCTAAATTTGAAGTAATTGTACCATGAAAGATAGTTCATTTTGGGATTATTTTTTCTAATTATGGAAAAATGGGATAAAGCTCTCAAAAATGCATGCCTTTATGTGTCACTAAAAATGACAGTGACATTTTGTAGATGACAAAGTGAGGGTAATAAGAGTACCTAACTCAAGAAAGAGGTATACAGATGTCTACTGCAAGCTTTCAACCACAAAGGTATATGTATTGTGGGTGTTTAGTCAGATCTGTGGTTATTACAGCTGAAGGTAAGAATTTCTAAAGTCACATTGATTTGTAAATAATTTCCAGTGTCTAATGACAAAAGCCAGAAAGACAGGATTTGATGATGGGAAAATAAAAGTGGAAGAAATCTACTGATGATTCCTCTAGTCATTGAATATGTGGGTATTTATTGCATATTACCTGTTTTACTTAGATTTTTGATGCTGTGACAAACATCAAAAGAAATACAGATTTGTGTGGCTCACAGTTTCAGAGGTTTTAGTCCAAGATTGCCGATTTTATCACTTTGAGGCTATGAATGAATATGTCCAGGAATATTCTAAAAATCAATGAATTGTCTTCTTTAGATGGGTACATTACATGGTATATTAATTATATATCAATATAGCTACTAATGACAGTGAGAAATACCTATACAATTGGTCCAGAATATAAAGGCTAATTACTACTGGAAGAACAGAGATGAAAGATAATAAAGAGGAAAGGGCAGGGAAGAAGTGTACTTGTTTACACAGGTGGCTCACACTAGCTGTCACTCTATTTAGGCACAAGAAAGTAAACCTTCTGGAAAGGCCTCCAGAGGAATTGACTAGAAAGGAGTGATTACCAAAGAGTTCCTGGGAACATTAAAAACTTCCCTTCTGTGAGAAGTTACCAGGACATTTGCAGCTTCCAACAAATGGCCCACACACATTTCTAAGTCCAGAGAAAGCAACCATCGAGTTAGTCCTACCCTAAGGGACTTGCTAATTGCTTTAACAATACATAAGAAAAAGACAAACAGTATACTCTTCTATTTGAGGATGCCAGCACCCACTGAATGAAATCCACATCAAAATAATATCACAATAAAAGAAGAATTCCACTGTGTGTGGATGTCCTGAGTGAATGTGTATTATTGACATGGGCATGGCCCTGCCAAGGATCCTAAAACTTCAGACCCAAGGGAAAATGGGCTTTCCCCCCAGAGTAAGGCTCAGAGGGAGGCAAAGTCTTCCTCCTGATCACATGTGGATGTCGATGGTGTATGCAGAAAATGCCCACCATAGCTTTCACTGCCTGGACATTAACATCCCAAAGACCAATCCCCTACAGAGATTGCTGTGGTGATATCTTGCTTGTACAAATAAAGCTTGTCTGAAGATTGGAGGATGGAGCTTGCCACTAGCTAACCTTAGAGGTCTGACGGTATATAAGACAGGGCAGAGAGATGGCTGAGGAGAGAGAGGATATAAGTGGGAAGAAACAGGAGCTCACTCTCTTTTCTGCTGGAAGCTAATGAGCTAAAGGTGACTTTGGCTTGTTCCTTCTTCTCCCTGATCTCTCAGCATTTTCCTCTACATCAGATTCCAGGTTTGTATTATTTAGACCAATTAAGAACTCCATTTACAGATTGCTTCTACTCAGATTAGCCAAACCTATCTCCTCCATCCAGCTGCATTCCATAAGCCCCGCCTCCTTTTTTGTCTGTCTACAGTAACACTGCCTCTTCATCCAGCAGTATGCAATAATCTGCCTCTCTGATCAACAGTATTTAATAAACATGCTGAAGCTTCTCTGTAGAGTCCAGACTACCCAATCTCAGTCTTTTATGTACGTCTGTGTGTCTGTGTGTTTGTCCTTTTCTCATCCCTGGATGCCCCAGACAGGTCTGTCCCTGGAACCATGCTGCATGTGGTGCCACAAAATCAAGGTATAGGGAATATGAATATAACAGAGTTTGCTTATGTTGGTCATATAAAGGCAATGTGTGTGTGTCATCTCTCTGTGTGGCATATTTGTATGTGCCCATGTGTCCAGGTATGCTCAGCTGTGCAGATATGTGTGGCCAGAGGTTGGTGCTGAAATGTCTTTTATTGTTTCTCTATTTTCTATTTTAAGATGTGGTCTCTCACAGAACCTAGACCTTGCCATTTAGTTGAGACTGACTAGAAAGTGAATCCATGGGATCTGGCTGTCTCTGTTTCCCCCAGCATATGTGTGCCATTACACCCAGTTGTAAGTGGTAGCTAAGGATCTGAACTGAGATCCTCATACTTGCTCAGCACATACTTTACCCACTAAGGCTTCTCCCCAGCTGGGATAAAAGTAGTTTTTAAAAATAATAACAGGTACCAGATACAGAAAAACAGAACATTTCTTATTTTTCTGAGATATTTCTCTCTAATGCCTTCAGTGTCTGGAGAGTGCTCCTCAATTCCTCAGACTATTTTTCAGTTTCAGCACAGGAAGTCTACATTTCCCTCACCTCTTACAAAAGAAGAAGTTTTCATCCTAAGTACATGAAAAGAGAATAAAGCAGAGCAGACTGGTGAATAGGTCATACCAACTCCTGAGGGAATCTATCTTAGAGAATAAAAACAAGCAAGTCAGAATACCATCTTATAAGCATCCTGTTGCAAGCAGGAAGGGCACTGTGAGCTAGCTTTCTGCAGTTCCAGCTAGGAGCTAGCCTCCAGCAATTACAACTGGCAGTTCCTAGCATGCTAACCTGCTCCTGCTTTGTGGCTATCACACAATCGCATTAGTGTCCTGCAAAGTGAGCAATATAAATTGTACTAGAATAGTTCAAGAATATTCCAAGTATTAATTACTGCTAACATATGCAATGTAATGCTCACATTTGATGCTCTATGCTCATATACAAGTATGTGTATATAAAATATATACGTGTATACACATATACATGGAAGTCATTCATCAATAACTTTTAAAGGGCCACTTAAATTTTAATAATGTTGCATGGAAATGTTCATAAAGAGAACTAGCTGAACTAAATAATGTCTCCAGACTTATTTATAGAGATGAATCAACTCACAGCTCATACTGTTGCCAAGGAACTAACAGGAGACAATGTAACCTATGAGGATATGCTAACTGTAGCAACTAGGATAAATCTAGAAGCTAGGAGATAAATGAGGATCATTTTATCACTTGGACATAACTGAAATGAATTTTTTTCAACAATAAAATAACATCCTAAAAGTCTGTGTGCAAATGATGACTAACATAACACCTGTCAGAATCAATGAGTCATTCCTTCTGAATCAAAAAGCAAAGTGCAAAATAAAGACTCCTGCTATTAAAATAACATCCATGTCTTAAAGTATTATTACATTAAGCACAACATTGCATGGTTAGTGTTTACCTAATTATTTTGTCCACACTAGTTCTAACTTACAACTTTTTGAACATGAACTTGGTTCCATTTTTCTCATTAAGTTCACAGAACTACCATCACCATACTCATGTCTGAGAAAAACACTAGACATAATTTACAGTTCCTCTGGCATTTTCTGTGTCCTTCTCTCTAACCATGGCACAGATATTAGGAGTATTAGAATGATACAGAGAAATAATGAAGTTAATACATCTTTGCAAAAACCTCTTCCCAAAGTATCTTCACATGATCCCTGTTGCTTAGGTCATTTTCTTCTTTAGAAAACAGACCCCTTCCCATTTATGCTCTCTCTCTCTCTGCAAGCACAGAGTGTTCATGACCAATGTTCTTAGGATGATATACCAGCTACCATAGTTAAATTAGGAAATGTCTGGTTCAAACATTTGTGGTTATTCACAACTGGAAACACAATAAAAACAAGTTCTAATCACATGGGAAGATAAGAGGCTAATGCCAGAATTGTACCATTCTTCCTAAAACAAAGCATGTGCCAGGAGGGCTATGACAAAGGCACAAGCCTTCTAAGTTACAAGAGAAAGACTTTGCTTACAAGAGTAACCTGATCCGATGAGTGTTTCAGAAGCTTCATTCTAGCTGCTGTGTGAGAACAGACTGAATACAACCAGGCTGGAGGAGGCAGGAGAGGTTTTATTTTAGATCTGTAGAGTCAAGAGGACTTGCTGTCAGATTACTTTCAGGGCTTAAAGTAAGGGAAATCTCCAAAATAGCCTTTAGGCTTATTGCCTGAAGAAATGGAGGCACAAAAGTTGCCATTTCTGAAATGGGGAAGAATATCAAAGCAATAGATTTTAAGAGAGTGTCAGAAATTGATCGCAGTCATGTTAAGTCTGATGCGCTTCCCAACCTTCCTAGAGAGATGTCACAAAAACAGACACAAGAGCCCAGAACTCAAAGTACAGATAAGAGCTGGAGATGTCATTCTGACAGCCACTGGCATACTGGGCAGGATCTCAATGACAAGGCAAGAACTTCACAACAGTAAAATGGCCAGTAAAAATGAAGGTCACTAAGGACTGAGCAACACTCCAAAGTTTTAGAGTTGAAGAGATTTGAAAGATAAATTTAAAAAAATATACAAAGACATATTTACCATAAATTCAAGAGGAAAACTGAACAGGTGAATTTGCCAGAAGACAAGTGGAAAATGTTTCAAAAGAAGAAGGGGGCAGTGAAGGGGGAGCGTACAAGAGGGAGGGCAGGGCTACCTGTGTCAAAGGCTGCTGTTGCTAGGTCTAAACAGAAAGAGGACTAATATGAGGCTGACCCATGTACTGAGCTGCAGTGGTGGCGGGAAGCCTAATGATCAGCTCGAAGGTGGGTTCAGCAGAAAACAGTATGAGATATAGATATAGATATGCACTTGAGGAATTCTGCAATAAAACGAAGGATGGGAATGGAACTGCAAATGTAAGAATGGGGGAATTGGGGTTTGGGAAGAAGTTCAGTCAGTAAGGCTGAGTGCAATCTGCAGAATCCACATAAAAAGCAAAGCTGGGCATGGTGGCACACTTGTAATTCCAGCAACTAGGAGGCAAAGGCAGTAGGATGCCTGGAGCTTTTAGGTCAGTCAGGGTAACCTATGTGGCAAGTTCCAGGCCTCATTGAGACCTGCCTCCTTACACACACCCCCATGCTCACACATACAGGGACATATACAAGTGAAAGGTTCAGGCATTATGCTGCCCTGCCCTTGCTACCTGGTAGAATCCACTCAGGCAGTACCCTGGTCAGCCCAGGGTTCCATGGGAACTAAGTCTGCAAGTAGGTGTAGAGGACCCCTTTAGAAAACAGACCCCTTCCCATTTATGCTCTCTCTCTCTGCATCTTCTTCACTCTCTCTCTGCCCCTCTTCTCTCTGCCTCTTTCTCTCAAGACCGGCCATGGCTGTCAGCCATTAACCCTGTTCCTCTTCTCTTTTAGTCTCTCTACTCTGCCGGGCCTATAATAAACTGGTTAATATGTCTCTTAGTCTCATGTCTCATCCTGCGCCCTTCTTCATTTCTAATTTAAACAAAAGAATAACAACAAGAATTGGAACACACGCCTGGGCAGTGGCACACGGCTTTAATCCCAGCACTCAGAAGGCAGAAGCAGGCAGATCTCTCTGAGTTTAAGGCCAGCCTGATCTACAGAGTGAATTCCAGAAAAGCCAGGGCTATTACACAGAGAAATCCTGTCTCAAAACAAATAAAATAAAAAACAACAACAAAAGAATAGGAACACATGTCCAGGGCTCCACTTCATCTTGACTCAAGGTCAGACAGTTCAAAATTGTCCTTAGTAAGTTCCTTAGTAAGTCTTAAGACTTAAAGGTCTAAGGCTTGGCTACTGCAGGATGTTTTGGTCTTGGTATTGGATGTCGTATCGAAATAACAACAGACTTGGTCTGAGGTGTGTTCACTCATAACCCTCAAGGCCGGATAACAGGTGTGGTTACCAAATGTTTGGAAGATTAAGGGAAGAAAGTCTGTTTGCTTCTTATTTATAAATGATAATAGAAGTCTTCTACCATGTCCCCCTTTTGGTTGGTATACTTAAGAATGTTGAAAAATAAACTTGGGGCAATCAGTGACTCCTGACTCCATCCTGTGTCTCTGTCTCTTTCTTGGCGTCTTTACCTGCCCTTTCTCAATCCACACCCCCCCCTCAAGTATGAGGGCAACTCACCTGGATCCTATTGAAGCCCCAAAGACAAGTACATGCACGCGTGTGCGCGCGCGCGAGCACACACACACACACACACACACACACACACACACACACACACACACACACATTTAAATAAATAAATAAACAGTATCCCTTTTGGCTTATATGAAAGATGCAGTTGGGAATTTAGGATTTAAAAGACCCATGTTCTGCCACTGTGACAACATGGGTCAACCTCTAGGACTTTGTGCTTAGTAAACAAAGCCAGGCTAGGAAAGATAGCTATGGCCTGGCCACATTTATTTGTAAAATTTAAAGACTTTGAACTCTTAGAAGTAAACTGGCAAATGATAGTTATGGGGAGCTAAAAGACAAGTTCTGGAGATGTTGGTCAAGAGATACACAATTTAAGTTACAGCAAAGACGCTCCAGAGATCTGTTTGTGACTTGAAAATCAGTAACAAAGGTGTATCCCTGGAAGCCATGGCCACTACAGCCAGGGAATCAGGTAAGGAATTTTCAATCTCCCTCAGGTCCTCCAATTCCAATTCCTCAGTCTTATACCCAGCTTGGTAGCAGAGCACCTGCTGCACTCTCTCCTTCCTCTCTGGCTTCATTCCAAACGACTAAACAGATCTTCTCCTACAGCTTTCCCTTTGTCCCACAAGCCTTTCTGTTCTCCTATAAATTTGTCTCACCTGCCAACACTCAAGGCAGTCTCTCCCTGGAAACCTGCTGGCCATGCAGACCAAGGAATTAGGTTGGCAATCTTCACTCTCCTACCTATCCTTAATTCCAATTTCCCCTTGTCACCCCAAGCCCTGTAGCAGACTACCTGCAGTGTCCTGCTTTGCCTGGCTTCCTCCACTCCCTGTGTCCTCTACAGATTCTCCTGGCAGACCCAGCTGTCTTCCATCCTATAGACCCTCTCAGCACCCTGCTTTTTGGCCAATCCCCATTCCTACTAGTCAGCTCCTAATTCCTAGAACTGGGAGGGGGTGGGAAGGAACTCAAACACTTTCCATGAAAATGTAAACTGGTACAGCCACTATAGAAATCAGTATGGAGGTTCCTCTAAAAACAGAAAACATAACTACCATGTGATCCAGCTACACAATTCCTGAGTACATACTGACAAGAATCTAAGTCAGCATACCACAGAGATACTGTACATCCATTTTTACCACAGCAATATTCGTAAAAACCAAAATACAGAACCAACATAGATACCCACCAATAGAGGAAACAGTGGTATGTATATAGACACAATGGAGTTTTACTTAACCACAGACAGAAACAAAATTATGTCATTTACCTGGAACAGGAGATCTCTATGGTAAGCAAAATACACCAGACAAAGAAAACAAGTATCTTGTTTTATCATATATAGAGAATCTAGCTTCTTTAAAAACACAATTACGTAAAGAGAAAGCTACTTGGAAGAGGAAGGAGACCAAAATGGGAGAAGGAGAGAAGAGAAAGCAAGGGGAGGAATGAAAACTATCACAGCACATGATAGATAGCTATGAACATGTCCTAATGAAGGTAATTCAATTAATACATTTATAAAAAAATCTGTGGCAATTATAAAAGAATACTGATAAAGGCTGAAGGGTGAATTCTATCCAACTATGCTTCGGGTGTCAAAGGTATCATAGGGTCCTCCAGAAAAACAGAATACATTCATTCACACATATATGTATATACTTATCTTTTCTTGCCTGGCTTATTTTTACTCAATATAGTGCACGTGTGCGTACACACACACACACACACACACACACACACACACACACACACAATGTATCATAAGAACTGGCTCAGGAAATTATGGATGCACTGTAAGTTCACAGGATGTAGATCTAAAAAGGAGAGAAAACGAAGAACTTTAAGGAGTGCTGTCACTGGATGTGGAGGATTTTGCAAATGGGCTAAGGCAGGTCATTCAGGCCTGACTGGAGGCCTGTACAGGCCTATGGGCAGTGAAAGGAGCTGATAAGTACTAGAACCACGAGGATGTTCTACAGCATTCCTATGTCCAGCAAAGTGAGAAGTGTGATGATTAGCCAAGAAGGGATGGCAAATAGGTTGGTTCAAGGAGAGAAGAGTTTCGAGAACACCCCTCTAAAAGAACTGGAAAGTAGACTGACCCTGAAGCTCTCTACCACTGCCCGGCACCTTCTGGACAGAACTGGAATCCATTATTGCTCTTTTATAAATCACTTCTGAACACAATAAAAACACACTTCCATGAGGACCGATTCCTAACTATTGATGGATATTTTCATCCTTGGGAAATCTCCATTTATAGCTTATTTTTTAAATTTTCATTACCCTTGTTCAAGTTTTCAAAATATTTTTGATGAAACAAATTAATGAGGGTAGAAGTCAGTCAATAAAACTTACAATGAATCTGTTTTTCAGAAACATAGTAAAGAAATGTTTTTTTCCAACTGAATTTTAGCAAAGAAAACAGTGTTGTAGTATGTCATGGGAGACTGACCAAGAAAAGGTTTGAGGTGCTAGAAAAAAAAAAAAAAACAGACCTTGATATGTTATTTATAATTGATGTGTTATTTATAATTCCCAGGGAAGGTCCCTGTACTCAGTACTCATGAAACATACATTAGGGAAACAAGCATGCAGGTTAGCAAATGTTGAAATCTAAAGGATGAAAAATACATTCTCCACAGTCTGATGGAAAGACTCAGAGCAGAATAGGAAGATGAGAGCAAACACTTGAAAATGGCCTGGGTTCACTGAAGGGTGGGAGTGAGAACGAAAACATCCAAAGGGCACCATCACAAGAGGCTCCTCCTGAAAAAATTCATAATATTACTCCCGAGCCTCTGAAAAAGTAATAGATTTTTGTCATGCAAGAGCGAGACCCAAAACCACAATTTTAAAGTGCATTAAGTGGATGTGAGATAAATCTTTTACAGATGATTTCTTTCTGATGTAAGTCTGATGGCGTTATAAAGGACAGGATGCTGATGAAAGAACTGACTTCTAAACCTAGAGAAAAGTTTGATCGTGGACCCTCATAATTCATGGAGGAATTCCTTGGATTAGGAACTCTTAGCATAACTCTTGGCAGTGCGTGATGCCATCCTTTGTCGAATGTGGATCCTTTGTATGAGCCTCACCTTCTCTCACTGTTGCTTTCACCTTCAAAATTCACACAGAGTTCAAACTCACAGTTCCCTGAATTATAATTTGTTTCTTTAAGTTTTTCTGATGGCTTCTCTTCTAAAAAATGTTCAATTACTCAGAAGATGAATACTAAAGCTATGTTCTTTTTCACAAGATTTTGTTTGATAAGGTAGTTTGATTATACACCATCCTAACAAGCTAATTTGTCTATTTCACTCATGTTAACACTGAATGGCTATACCACTATCCATTCATGATGATTCCTCCAAATGTGGATAAAATTCTTCCCTGTGTAATTAAAATCTTAAGTACATGGGGTTTATGTAAACAGAGCAGTCATTTAAAAAACATTCTAGTGAATAAAGAAAACTTCTACATAGGCAGAATTTAACTAATCAGGAGCTGCTGCTAAGTTTTCTAAAAAACAAAAAGTTTTAAAGATGTATGTATTCAATGTGGATAGGTGTTTTGCCTTTGTGTACCAAGAATGTGGAATGCCCTGGAAGCCAGCAGTGGGAGCCAGAGACCATAGAACTAGAGTTACAGATGGTTGTGAACCACCATGTGGTTGCTGGAAACAGCACCAGGTTCCTCTGTAAGAGCAACAAATGCTCTTGACTTCTGTGCCATCTCTGCAGTTCCTACTAACTCAGGCTTTCACCCAAACATCTACTGCTACTGAACATACTTGTTATACCTTTGCTGTAAGTAATACTTGTTTGGCATCATACAAATACAAATTAAACAAACAGCAGGAGTGAAACATAAAAACTAAGAGGACGGCAATGAATTCCTGCACACATGCTGAGTGGAAATCAACATTAAACTTCCTTATAGTTTCTTTCTCAAATTATAACAAGAGCAATGGAATATCATTTGGTAGAAAAGATTTACCGTGTTTTATGTCAGCACTTTGTGGAACTTCTGACAGATAGCAGTGTGGCAATGGATATGATGAAAACATTGGCCAAGGATATGGGTCATCTCCCTAAAGCACAGAGCACAAGTAACTTTAGGGGTAAGTTAGGATAATGAACTTCACACTTCCTAGAGTACCAGTCATTTAAATTGACATTTTTATTAATGAAATTTTTGTTCAATTATCAAGTTATTTATTATTATAATCCACTATTCCTAAAAGGGAATAAGGAAAATAATAGACATTTTAAATAAGCTAGACTATGATAACTTATTTCGATTTGAACTGATAATGATGGATTTTTTTTCATGAAAGGGAAAACACAATCTTCAAAAGGCCTTATATTCCCTCACCCCAAAATTATTTTTCTTTTGCCAATCATTTCTAGCTCATCTTTCCCTGGGTGAAAGTCACAGGAAGGAAGTTCTTAACAACTACCCTCCATAAGGACCACATACACTACATTTCTCAAAACCTAAATAAATACAACAGTTAGGGGTCATGAACAACCACCCTCCATAAGGACCACACACACTCCATTCTGCAAAACATAAACAAATGCAGCAGTTAGGGGTCATTGAAGAGAAAGATTTCAAAATTCAAATACTCAAGGACACTCATAAGAATGATGAGAATGTAATAAAACAATAATCTACTACTCTTGGACACTCACCAGCAACTCATGAGATCTTGGAGACAACACTACTATTTTATTTTGAATGTGTTTACCTGTTTTGTGAAGTTTGTCAAGCAAAAAAAAATTGAATACTGGTAATGCAGAAACTTGGGAAATGCTATTCAGTGCCACTTCAGTTGAATCCTTCACTTTAAAACATGTCAAAATATTGCACTTACCTTCTCAAGCATCCTTGGAGGCAAAATCCGCTCCAAGGGCCCACCAATGAGATTAATCCTTACAAGAACATGATTTCTCTCCACTGATAGGCCATCAATTATAAAGTCCCTGAAAGAGAATACACATCAATTTTGCTGTCTCTGTAACTGAATATGGTTTGATTTTTAAATCACATCAACAGATTGCAAAGAAGACGAAGAAAACAACAACAATAACAACAAAACAAACAGAAACAAAAGGTATCTGTTTGACACCCACAGCTAAACACTGAGCTGAACTCCTAGAATCCAGTTGCAGAGAGGGAGGAGTGATGACCAAAGGGGTGAAGACCAGGCTGGAGAAACCCACAGAGACAGCTGACCTGAACAAGAGGGAGGTCATGGACCCCAGAATGATAGTTGGGAAACCAGCATAGGACCAACCCAGACCCCCTGAACGTGGGTGTCAGTTAGGAGGCCTGGGCAATCTTTGGGGCTTCTGGTAGTGGATCAGTGTTTAATCCCTAGTACAGGAATGGACTTTGGGAGGCCATTCCATATAGAGGGATACTCTCTCAGCCTAGACACAAGGCCCTGTTCCAAATGATATGACAGACTTTGAAGATTTCCCCCATTGAAGGCCTCACCATCACAGGGTAGCAGAAAGGGGATGGGATAAGGGGTTAGTGGGGGGCAGGGGAGGAGGGGAAGGAGAGGGACCTGGGATTGACATGTAAAACAAGCTCGTTTCTAACTTAAATTTAAAAAGGGGGGAAAGGTATCTACCAGACACATTGGTCATCAGAATATTTATAATACAGAAGGCTACATTCATTTTTTTTGTATCATTACTTCACTGCTATCAAAAAACACTAAGACAAAGATATTTCCTTGATGAATGATACTGTACTTACAGAAATGAGACAGGACAGTGTTTTATTTCCGAAGTAACCTAACCATCTTTAGGAAAACTACTCCTGGGCTACTGAGATGGCTCAGCAGCCACTGAAGGCTAGGTTCACAGCCAAGGAGACACAAGATTCTCCACATTCTAGAGTCGGTGCCCAAGTCAATAGCACACAAGTTGTTGATGAGCAATTCCTAATGCTGCTATTGTTTCCCTTGTATAATCAAACCTCAACATCAAATGAAATATCCTATAACTGTCCATGGCCTGGAGAGGAAGGAGAGGCACTGCTATGTTCTGGACTACAGACACAAGAGCAATGACAGCTGTTGAACGTGTATTCTATAAATGTCAGCCAAACTGAGGTAATGGCAAGTGTGATTTATTAGTAGGAAAATAAAAATGATCAAAACCTCACTTGGCAAATAATCAGAATGCATGATTACAAGCTGACATAATTAGGAAACCAGGGACAGAATGGCTCCAAGAAGGATGTGAAATCAAGCATTTTACTCACAGGGTCATTGTACAAAGTGATGTGAATATAAAAAGTGGTACGACTTTGTAAAAATGAAAGAAAAAGCACTACGACAAAAGGAACCAACGTTAAATATAGAGCACTCTCCAAAAACATTTATCCTTATCTTCCTGTGACATTCATGCTTTAATGGTTTTTTACTTAAATGCAGTAATTCAGATGGTATAAAAATTATACAGAAAAATAGTTTCAAATCATTTGAAAGGCAAACTGCTGATAGTATCATCCTAATGCCACCTTTTGTTTTGTTTTGTTTCCTGACCTGTGGTTCTCAGAGGTCTCAAAGGTATTTTCTTCCTGAGCATGTAGTAACATGTTGGATACTTGATACTGAGCCTCCAATAAGAGAAGAGCATCCAGGTCACAGCATACCACACTTAATAACCTACATGAGAAGAAAAATAACAGTTACGTGAAGTACAGGGGGGACATTCTTAAGATTTTACAGTAATACCTGTAAGAACGTCTAAACAGTCATTTCCAGCTTGTTTTTACTTCAGACATTCTCACCCCACAGCCCAGATCAGCCTGGAACTCACTCTGCAGCAATCCTCCTGCCTCACCTTTGCAAGTGCTGGGATGAGAGGCATGAGCTCCCAAGCTGAACTCTCAGATTTATTTTTTAAATATTTAGATTTGTAATCTCTGCTTCAGAAGTTATCCTTAATTTTTAATCCAGACTTTTCAACCTTTATCTATAACATCATGAATATGAGAACACTCTGCTTAGTGAGGCTCACGGTGGGCACCTATAGTCCTAGCACTTGGGAGGCTGAGACAGGAAGATTGCCACAAATTCAAGGTCAGTTTGTAATATAGAGGATCCTGTCTCAAAAAAAAAAAAAAAAAAAAACAGAAATCACCACAAATACAGTTCATTCTTCTCAACTGTTATTTGAAGATTCATCAGGAAATATTAACAAATCCATTCAAACTACAAATGACCATAAAGTTCCTTTCAATAATTAATTACAGAAGGAATGATGGAACAGTAATTTCACCTCTAATCTAAGACATGTTCACTAAATAAAATGGCAGTGTTAAAGTGGCAGTATCAAAATTGATTTTCTGGAAATGAAAAGCTTAGAATATGAAATGGAAGCTTCTGAAATCAGTGCCTCACTCAACACTCATCAAAGTTTGCTCTTTCAGCAGATGGGAATTAACACAGAGACCCACAACTGAATCACATGCAGAGAATGAGAGACTATGGAGTACTCAATTCTAAATGGGATGCCTTTATCAAAGCCTTCCCCCTTCAAGGCTCAGGGATCTATGGAAAACAGGAGGCAGTAAGAGCCAGTGAGAGCCAGTGGCGATGGATGACTCCAAGGAAGCAGTATCTTCTAGACACAACAGACTGATGACATACATGTGAGCTCACAGAGATTGTGGCAGCATGCACAAAACTTATACAGGTTCAAGCCAGACAGAGTCCCAGCACTGACAGGGGGAAGTAGACATGGACTCCCACCTCAACCAAGTTATGTGCAATTGATATCCACTAGCAAAAGGGAAACCAGTTTTCTCTGATGACATGTCATTGGGTATATCAACCACATTTCAAGGTAGGCCTCATACCCAGGCATACTTGGCCAACACAAAATGCAAAAAGGACCCCATTTTGTTTGTTTTGTTTTGGGGTTGGGAGTTAGGGTGTTTTGTTTGTTTGTTTGTCTTGTTTTTAATTATCTGTTTTAGATCTTTGGGGCTTTTTTGTTTTGTTGTTTTGTTTTTTTGGAAAGAGAGGAAGAGACAGAACATGAAGTTGGTTGTGTAGAGAGAAAGGGGAGAGCTGGAAGGAGGCGGGAAGAAGGAAAGAATATATACCAGATTCCCATGATCTCTAAAAAGCTTTTGGCCAGGGAGGTAACCAAAGCTTCCCAAAATATTGATGTATTATGGCTGATATGGGGAGGTTCACTACACTGTCACTACCTTTTCATGTCTTCAGAAATCATATGAATTTCAGATTCTGGCACAATTACATGTTTTACCTGTTCAAAGCTTTCATAAAGATTTTTATTAAAGATAGCTATTTGATGACATTGTCTTGATCCTGGCTACAACTATTCAAAGATATAAAACCAAAGCAAGATCCAACCCAACCATTTAGAAAAATATTCCACCCAACTTACAGAAATCAAGAGATGCTGCTACTGTTTAGGTTCAATACAGATGGAAGCAAAGGGAAGAATAGATATCTAATGAAAACCTGAGCTGCTCAAAACCAAAACCACAGAAAAAGGAGAAAAAGAGTACACAAAAGACAGTTTTAAACACAAAGCAAGCTCAAGATCAGCCAACGGAAGTTAGAAAAAAATAGTATATAAAGGGGTTAAAGAGATCTGCAATGGGGGAAAGGCTCTTCTCATGGGGACTTGAGTTGAATCACCAGAGCCTACATAAAAAACAAAAACAAAGAACAAAGCAAAAAAAAAAAAAAAAAAAAAGACAGCTCAGTGTAGTTTCGCCCACAGCATGGTGAGGCCTGGAGACAGAGAACTAGAATGGCATCCTTGTAAAAACCTTGACAGGAGCTCCATTATGAGAGTCTGTAAAGGGAGTGCTGCCATGTACAACATGGCAGGAAGCCTGAAGAAGAGAGAGAATCTTCCCCCAAACTTGTCTGACTTGCACAGGTTTTCATAAGATGTTGGTAAGTTCTCTATTATGTGATTTGATCTGTCACAGTCTTTGGGCCAAGAAGCTAGCTACAGGGTAAGACTATATTTATCTTACACATGGAGGGGTTGGGGGAGGCTGGGTTTGTCTTCCCACCCATCCATATGCACTAACCTTCCCAGCAGAGGCCTGTCAACTGCGGAGGCATGTGGTTAAGAGGCAGGTAGAAGAGGGTCTGTAATCTAATATGGGAACTCCTACTGGACTGAAGATGAGTAAAAGGAAGAATCAAGGATGATGGAAGATGCTATGTCAAACAAGCAAGAGGAACTTGTCACCAACAAACACACACACACACACACACAC
This sequence comes from Cricetulus griseus, assembly GCF_003668045.3. Classification (NCBI taxonomy): domain Eukaryota; kingdom Metazoa; phylum Chordata; class Mammalia; order Rodentia; family Cricetidae; genus Cricetulus; species Cricetulus griseus. Next base: position 253,322,494 of record NC_048595.1, on the reverse strand, counting down.
ACACACACACACACACACACACACACTCACACACACACTCACACACACACACACACACACACATACACACTCACACACACACACACACACACACACACACACACACACACACACACACACACACACACACACACACCAAAATAAAAAGATTTAAGCAGAAACTAGCCAACCTTTTTATTCTTCCAGCCCTACTAAATCACTGACTTGATGATGAAAATGACCATCAATGGCTCTCTAAAATAACATGGTGTGATTCATGTGAATTGGAGCAACTCTTTTTACGAACAAATTCATAACTCATTAGATAATGAAGAATTAAGAACAACAGATGATGTAAGATTTTTAAAATCATGCAAACACCAGTCGTGGTTCAAAGTTGAAAAAATTAACTACATAATAAATCAAAAGAAAGTCATACTCAGCCAGATACAGCTTATTATGGGGAGAAAATGGCAAGTGTATTATTAAAGTCTGTCTTGATGTAATTCATGACATGAATACACAACTGAGCAAAATCATGTCATCATTTGATAAGCTTCCCATTAGGGTCTCAAGAAGACAAAGCAGTCCACCCTCTCCCATTTTTAAGAAAAGGGGGCACTTTAGTATTTTCAAAGGTCTAAGAAATTACAAGCAAGAATATTTTGCTGTGAAACATAGATGAAGTAATATTGGTGGCCTAAGAAGGGCTCTAGTGCAGGCTCCGATAAGCCAGATTATCCCAGGTTCTGGCAAGATCTATCGGCCTTCTGCCAAGCCCAGCTAATAGTGTATAGGAAAGTCTTGGGGAAACCAGATGAGTATGAATATTCCCCACCACTTCCATTTCACACTAAAAAGTGGGAACATGCATTCACAAGACAGAAAATAATGTTAAAAGCGAATAAACTCAGGTCAGCCCATAGAAGCTCCCCTCCTTCCACCTTCTGCAAGGAACCTCATGGCTGGTTTCTAAAAAGAAAGAGCAGAGGCCATGCCTGATGCACCCGTGGTGCTGAATTTTATTAATTCTGACAGATAAACATCTAAAGAAGGGGCACAGGATAGCTATGATGACCCAAGGACCATCTGTATGTTCTCGTGTGTGTGTGTGTGTGTGTGTGTGTGTGTGTGTGTGTGTGTGTGTGTGTAACTATGTATATATATTCAATTTATAGAGGTGAGTGGTTTTCAGTGTGTGTTATCTTCCAGAACAAACAGACAAACTGGCATCATCAGATGTTACAGTGCTTACGGTGATTTGGCAAATGAAACACAGAGATTATTAATAAAGTTTTAACTTCCCAATTAGGAAACTGCAACTCAAAGGTAGAGATAACTTTGGCTGCAATTACAGAATATTCTGAAATTAGGCAGGGGCAGATGTGTACAAGTAAGTTAGGATTGTATTATCATACTTAGGTAAGACAGTGGTTTAAAGTAGGATACTGGAAGGGTTAACTTAATGAAAGAGTATCTTTGTGGAAGACATACACAGGTCTCACCAATCCCGTGCCGCTCTGCGGTTGAGTGCAGAATGTACCTTTAATCTCCCTCTAATCAGCTGAGTATGTTAGAGAGATGATCTGAATGGTATGTTGAGATGTAGTGTTACATAGCTTAGGACGTGTCCCCTGCACATGCTACCTGCCCATTAGTCATGCAGTAACTGCCTTGGTTGTTAGATCAATTGTTGGGTATCACAGTGCCTATGCTGAAGCAACATTTACAGAGTAGCTTAACTGAGTTCATTCACATTTCATCTCAGCAGATAGGTATGATATCTAATCTTACATTATTACAAGAAGAACGGTCAGGGAGGCACAATGGAGTGCTTTCAGAGAAAGATAATATTCAAATAAAGCTTAGAGTATACTATTAGTACTCAATCTAACTACTGTTAATCTCTTATAGTTAATTTACAAATAAAATATCATAGCATAAAAAAGTATAGTATATAGGCTTTATTATTATGCAAAACTCGATGTATTCACTGTACATCAGCCCATGAGGTAAGATGGAGGGAACCACAGTAGAAACCACAAAGTCAATACGTAAGCAACTAAAAGTATGATCCTGTCCTTCAGTTGATAAGAAGAAAATAACTAGAAATTACAGGAAAAAATTTACACATACACATGGGCACATGTGTACTTATATGTACATATATGAGAATTATGTAGGGCAGCCAGTAGAATAATACGTTGAAAATTCAATACATTTACATTTTAAATTTTATGTGGCAAGAGAAAATCAGAAAGTAAGCAAGATAGTTTTGTTTTGAACTTTTTTTTATTTGAATTAGAGACAGGATTTGATTTACATGACAAACTCAGTTCCCTTCTCCCACCCATCCTCTCCTACCAATAGACTCTGATGACACCCTATGGAAGGCCTTACCCCCCACAACTAAAACACTATCACATGTCCTTTCCGCTCCCCCTGGATGGTGAGGCCTTCCATAGGGTGTCATCAAGAGTCTATTGTATCCTTTGGGATAGGACCTAGGCCAACCCACGTGTGTCTTGGCTCAGAGCGTATTCCTCTATATGGAATGGGCTCCCAAAATCCACACCTGTGCTAGGGATAAGAACTGAACTTCTACAGGAGGTCCCGTAGATTTCCGAGGTTTCCTCACTGAAACCCATGTTCCTGGGGTCTGGATCAGTCCCATGCTTGTATCCCAGCTATCAGTCTGGGGAGCAAGAGTTTTTTAGGTCAGCTGTTTCTGTAGGTTTCACCAGCCTGGTCTGGACCCCTGAGCTCTTCACTCGTCCTTCTCTGAATCTGGGTTCCAGTTCAGTTTGGTGATTATTTGTGGGTATCTGCTTCTACTTCCACCAGCTGCTGGATGCAGGCTATATAGGATGGCATATAAGTTAGTCATCAATCTCATTATCAGGGGAGGGCATTTAAGGTAGCCTCTCCTCTGTTGCTTAGATTGTTAGCTGGTGTCATCTTTGTGAATCTCCAGATATTTCCCTAGTGCCTGATTTCTCTGTAAACTAAAAATGTCTCCCTCTATTATGATGTCTCCATTCTTGTTATCATCTATTCTTCCCCTGACTCAACCTTTCTGCTCCCTCATGTCGTCTGTACCCCTCCTCTTCTCCCCTTCTCATTTTCTTAGCTCCCTCCCCCTTCTTCCCGTGCTCCCAATTTGCTCAGCAGATCTTGACCCTTTCCCCTTCTCCAGGGTCTCTCTTGGGGGTCCTCCTTGTTTATTAGCTTCTATTTTATTTTCTCTATCCATTCTACCGTTGAGGTGCATCTAGACTGCTTCCAGTTTCTGGCTATTACAAATAGTGCTGCTATGAACATCGTTGAACAGATGTCTTTGTTATATGAATGTGCTTCTTTTGGGTATATGCCTAGGAGTGGAATTGCTAGCTCTTGTGGTATACTGATTCCCATTTTCTTGAGGAGTCACCATACTGATTTCCAAAGTAGCTGTACAAGTTGGCACTCCCACCAGCAGTAGAGAAGTGTTCCCCTTTCTCCATATCCTCTCCAACATGAGCTGCATTGGTGTTTTTGATTTTAGCCATTCTGACAGGAGTAAGATGGTATCTCAGAGTTGTTTTGATTTGCATTTCCCTGAAGGCTAAGGATGTTGAACACTTTCTTATGTGTCTTTCAGCCATTTTAGATTCCTCTATTGAGAATTGTCTATTTAGTTCTGTACCCCACTTTTTAATTGGATTGTTTGGTGTTTTGGAAAGTAGCTTCTTGAGTTCTTTGTATATTTTGAGATCAGCCCCCTGTCAGATGTGGGGTTAGTGAATATCTTTTCCCAGTCTGTGGGCTGCCATTTTGTCTTGCTGACTGTGTCCTTTGCCTTACAGAAGCTTCTCAGTTTCAGGAGGTCCCATTTATCAATTGTTGACCTCAGTGTCTGTGCTACTGGTGTAATATTCAGGAAGCAGTCTCCTGTACCAATTAATTCAAGGGTATTTCCCACTTTGTCTCCCAATAGGTTCAGTGTAGCTGGATTTATGTTAAGGTCTTTGATCCAAGCAAGATAGTTTTGAATGAACAAAGGTCTTTCCTTATCACTACTGGTAACTCAGTACAGAAGTATAACCAAAAAAAACTTGATACTTAAACAAAGATAAGCAAGAATATCATTGAATAAAATAGGAAGTTTAAAAAGACCTTTGACTTGTCTGAGAATTATGTGACCACAGACAGACACACATGCACACATACATAAGTAATTGTTTTACATGTTGTATGAATTGCTAACAACAGCCAAAATAGGAAAGACTTTAAATATACTTTTAATGGAACAATATATAGCCAAAACTTGGCATACTTATATAGTGGAATAGTATATGATAATTATACTATAAATACATGTAATGCTAATTTTAATAACAATGCTACATAGAAAAAGCCAGAAATGACAGGATATATAGGCTATGTTATCATTAACATAAAGCCCATAAAGCAACAAACTAATATGTTCTTTAGGAATGCATGTCTAGACAATAAAATATTAAAAATATTGAAGTACCATAAAAAATCAAATAATAGAACCATTGGGGGAAAATAAGTAGTCATGAAAAAACAAAGTATAATAGTACTAGCAAATCTTCCTTGATTAGTATTGCATGGGTAAGTTGTCTATAACAATTTATTAAACTGTATGTTTAAATGTTATTTAATAATTATATTTTAATATTTCATTAAAAACAAGTGTTATGCTACAGTGGCTAATGAGGAAGAGTATATCATTATAGCCATAGGAAGCATAAATGCATATGTGACTCGTAAACAGATGCTGAATACTAATGGGAGAGTACACTTTAATGATGATGCATACAGATTCTTGCCAGACTGGATATCAGCTAATGCCATTTGCTCCTTAATTATGCATTCATCTAACAAACAAATCTTAATGGCTCACTAATTATACCATCGTATTTGTATAAAACAGCAGCTAGACTAAACATAGAAGGAAATAGCACTTGAGTAAAATAATATTATTTTTGTCAATGTGCTATTAAATCTAAGTTAACAAAATAAATAAAAGTATACATTATTTTAATAGTCTCTCTGTTTACCAAGCCAGAAAAATGGCTAGCAAATACATTTCAAATCTTACATATGAGATTTATAAACAACAAACCATCAGGTTTGATTTTTGTTCAACCCAATTCAAATGGGGTGGGGTGCTTCTTTTACATTTAAAGCAGCAATGTTATATTCAGAAATATTCCTTCAAGAATGAGATTCTGTCAAAACAACAACAAAACTATTCCAAAGAAATCCATCAATTACTTTTCTTAAATCCAAAGTCACTAGTAAATCATAAAAATTTTCAGAACTTCTTTGAATACAAAAAATACAAAAAAAATTTAAGTAAGTTTACATAATGTTATCAACAGCAAATTAAACTTAAGTCTTAGAAGAGCGTACATATATGAGTAGTGCTAATAGGACTAGAAAGAGACTGCTGCCCCCACAAAATCTCTCAGACAATGTCTTACTAGGTCACTTTTGTCAAGAGAAACTTCGATATGCCAGAAGGCAGACAGAAACTAAGCAAAACCCATAGTTATTAATGTATTCTCTATCTCGAACAACACAAAGAAGGGTACAAGTAAGAAACTACATTGTGACCCAAGGGTTCCCAAGAAGCCAGACAGTCTAGTACTCTTGAGACTGTAAGCTGTTGAATGATGGTGATAAACACAGAAGAGCTTGTTGCCTATAGAAAATCTTTTTCAAGCACAGCATGGGACTAAACATGGAGGATTCAAATGCTTTTGTCACTAGGAATGCATCTGGAAAGCCCAGTAAGTAAAAGGGCTAACCTCAACTGAATCACTGTTACTGACAACATCCCAAAATGCCTGCTCACCTCATCTTGGGTACCAAAGGCTGCTTCCTCATCTCCATTAGGCACTGCAGCACCTGTAAAGGACAACTTTTTTTTTTAATTTATTTATTTATTTACTATGTATACAGTGTTCTGCCTGCATGTATGCCTGCAAGCCAGAAGAGGGCACCAGATATTATTATAGATGGTTATGAGCCACCATGTGGTTGCTGGGAATTGAACTCAGGACCTTTGGAAAAGCAGGCAGTGCCCTTAACTGCTGAGCCATCTCTCCAGCCAAGAGGACTACTTTTTACACAGTTCTCAACATCATTATCATTTTTTTCTCCCTACCTGCCAAAGGTTGTCCTTTTATATTAAAAAAAAACAAAAAACAAAAAACAAAAAACCAGAAATCCCTAAAGTACATTCCAAAACAAGACAGTCCCAATTTAAGAGCCATATTTATACCTACTGGAAAGGAAGGGAGAAATACCAGGTGTCAATGAACAGCCAAGAGGTTTTCCTAAGTCTTCTTGTGAGTGCAGAAGTTACTCACATCTTTATTGTTGCTATCAAAACCCTCACAAAAACTCTAAAAACAGATACATGCTGCATTAAACAAACTTCTCATACACAACTGGGGCACTGGGATTTCTGTCTGCTCCTGCAGTGTTAAGTTTCCCTATGCTCAGTTATAATGTATAACATAACACATTTGCTCATTATGTGCAATAAAATACATTATTATATAAACTCTCTTTACAAGAATGCATCAGCATAGTATATATAACTGCACTGCTGACTTGGTCAATATGCATACCAGGAGGTATGTGCTTCCACCTAGTATGGATACAGTGCAGCTACCATATTTTCTAAACTTAGTGAAAGAAAGACTCAAATATGTAAGATGCCATCAGAAAGGACTTTTCTAATGTTAACATAATAGTAAGTGAATGAGGAGGAAGTACCTCCCTCTAAACGGTTTAACTACTAAATGGTATGAGATTCTACCATCTCAGTAAAACTTCCAAATAATATTGGCAGGAGATGTCTACATAGTAATCCTAAAATGTTTTATAAGGTGCTGAATCTACTAGTGTTTTTCACCAAGGCAGCAAGCAGCATGATGTGTAATTTTTGCCTCTTTGAGCTTTGGGAGCGGCAGGTACTATTTGTACATTACTCAGAATTACTTGACAACTCTGCCAGTTCTGTGATCCAGGGCAGAAATAAAAGCTGAATCTCAGTCTGCACTTCCAACAAGTCCATCATTCGGGCTTTTAACCCAGTAAACTCAACACTACTCCTCCTTTCAGTGGCAGACTGAGGACTACAAGAGCGTCTGGCAAAATGAACTGCAAGAACTGCACACAAACTCCTAGAATTTTGGAGTAAATCCAACTGCTTTGTTGTTGTTGTTGTTTTTAGTCCCATTTTGTTCTTATTTTGATAAAAATAACTGCAAGCTCCCATGGGGGGGGTCATTCTGTCCATCACACCATTTGGGCAGACTCAAGGGGAGCTGAGGAAAAGGTGACCTATCACAAAAGGGATGATTTTGTCTCCTTTACTGAGAATTCATGTATGACAAAGTTATTTTTTCAATTGCCCTGCTCAGTGCTTGAAATTCTACATCATTACAGGGGTCTCTGGGTTCCTTGACTAGGCTCAGTTTTAGTTTGTTGGTTTGTTATTACTTTTTCCTTTGTGATTTCTTTCTAAGACTTTTACTTCTAGTAAATAAGAAAGGCACTGATTGCTACAGGGTTAATTTCAAATCCTTCTTCCTTACTCAAAGTGTTTATTACTTCTTAGTTTTCTGTAGTCTTTCAAGATCTCTTAAGTATATGATTACTTTATCTTCAAGACCAACCATGTTCATGAGAATTAATATTCAAAACTGCCTATATTGCCAAGAGTTATCTCTGGATCCAGATAACCCCCCTAGAAATTTCAATGACCTTCTTTGATGGGGGGAAGTCTTTCTGTGTATATGTTTGTCTTATTGGTTGATAAATAAAGCACTGTTGGCCAATAGGGAAGCAAGATAGGTGGAACTAGGAGTCGAGAAGGATTCTGGGAAATGTAGGAAAGGTAGAGAGTTGCCATGTGATCCCAGGAAGGCTGGCGCATAAGGCCGGCATCCTCTGTAAGATAAGACCTTATAAAAATATATAGATTAGTAGTTATGGTTGATAAGACTGAGATACCAAATAAGGAATCCTAGTCATTGGCCAACAGCATTGTAACTAATATTAATCTCTATGTGTTATTTTGGGGCCCTAATGTGGCAGCAGAATTCAGGCAGCTGGTGGAAAGAGTTATGATTACACTTCTTCCCATTAAAATCTGCACAAAACTGCAAGCAAACCACCATAAAATCCAAATGTACCACTCCTAGGAATATATCCCAAAGAATCTAAGTCAGTAACAAGTAAAACTTGTCCATCCATCTTTACTGAAACATTTACAACATTCAAGTCATGGAACCAGCTTCACCCATCATATGTTAACAAATAAACAGAAAAGAAATGTGGTATGAATACACAATGTGGAGTTTTCATCAGCCCTTAAAAAAGGGAAACTATGTTGTCTGAAGGAAAATGGATGCAACTAGAATCTCTTGTTAAATAAAATAAACTAGACTCAGAAACAAAACCAAAAACCCAATGAGTCACATGTTTTGTCTTACAAGTGGATCCCACATTAAGGGGAAGAAATAAGAAGGTATAGGTATAAATATAGTCAAAGCACATGATACACTTAAATCAAAATCTTCATAAAACTCTTCAATAGACCAGGTGGTGTGGCGTACACTTTTAATACCAGCACTCAAGAGGCAGAGACAAATGGGTTTCTGAAAGTTCAAAGCCAGCTTGGTCTACAGAGCAAGTTTCAGGACAACTAGGACTGTTACACAGAGAAACCCTGTCTTGAAAAAAAAAAAACAATAAATAAATAAATAAATAAATAAATAAATAAAAACTAAATATAATGAATACACCGAGAGAAATTTGGATTGTTCTCAGGGAACCTGCTATTTACTTTTCCATTGATCTTCTCTTTTTATTTTTCATTTACTTTGTTATTGACAATTTCATATAGGTACATGATATAATCCCATTACTCCTTTACCTCACTCTCCATCCTATCAATCCTCCCTTATGCCTACCAGTCCCTTTCCTAGACTCATGGCTTTTGTTTTGTGATTCATTGAGTCTAGTCCATCTGTGTGCCCACAGCTTTGGAAATATCAACCTACCTTAAGACCCCACAATACAACTTTTGGGCCTATACCCAAAGGAGTCACTCTCATACCACAAGGACATTTCTTCAACTATATTCATAACAACACTATTTGTAATAGACTGATCTTGGAAACAACCTAGATGTCCCTCAACCAAAGAATGGATTAGGAAAATGTGGTACATTTACACAGTGGGAGTACTCTCAGTAGGAAGAAACAATGACATCCTAAAACTTTCCGGCAAATGGATAGAACTAGAAAAACATCCTGAGTGAGATAACCCAAAACTAGAAAGACAAATATAGTATGTACTCACTCATAAATGGATACCAGACATAAAGCAAAAGGAGAAGTAGGGGGAGAGGACGGAGGGGATTGGAATATAAAAAATAAATTAATAATTTGAAAAATACATTAAAAACAAGGTTATCAGAAAAAAAAAAAAAGTTCCCCTCTTTGGTCAAAAGAGCTGCAGTTGCAGGTGTAGCACACAGTAACATCTATGAGCCAGACTTAGTCATTTTTCTCCTGTAGCTAGAGAAAGTTTCCCATAAATCAGAGATTATGCTTCACATATAATTCACATGTTCATAAAATTTACTGTGTTCTTAGTCAGTTTAACTTTATCCTTCAAAAGTGTCACTTTCTTTTGATAGCAGAGGTAACGTGTACACTGAAGATCTGACTATGTTTCTGGCAGGTTCTTTTTTGTCCCAGCCGTCTCCAAGAAGAGAGTGGGCAGACAGCAAAGATACAAGTAAGAAGTACTCTGTAAATTCGGAATTAACGCCGGGCGGTGGTGGCGCACGTCTTTAATCCCAGCACTCGGGAGGCAGAGGCAGGCGGATCTCTGTGAGTTCCAGACCAGCCTGGTCTGCAAGAGCTTGTTCCAGGACAGCCTCCAAAGCCACAGAGAAACCCTGTCTCAAAAAAACCAAAACCAAAAACAAAACAAAAAAAATCGGAATTAACAACCTTTAAATGGGATAAAGGCACTTAAAAAGGATCACCAAGAAGGACATACACAAAAGGGGTTTGAATTCCCAATAGCAGTGGGATGGTTGCTGAGAGCCATTATAGGGAAGAAGTGTTAGAGCTCTAGGTAGGGTCTATAGCTCAAAATTCTCAGGAGGCAGAGGTGTCAGCTGAGAGCAATCCCTTGAAGAGCAAGTCTGCAAGTCATGGGTAGCAAAACACCTTGAAGGCTGGAGCTGTGGGATGAATCCAGGGGTGGGGCCATGGGGCTTGGAGACTGGTAGCAGCAGCAGAGACAAATGTCCTGCTAGAGCTGTGCTGGCTAGCTTTGTAACAACTCTGTACCAACTGTAGTCATTTTGGAGGAGGAAACCCCAATTGTGAAAATGCCTTCAGCAGATTGGCCTGGGGGCAAGCCTCGCAGGCATTTTCTTGATTGATGTTTGATGTAGGAGGGCCAAGGAGAACAAGCCAGTAAACAGCACCCCTGAGCTTCAGTTCCTGCCTCAGGGACTTTGATGTGGGAGTGGAAGGTAAATAAACCCTCTTCCAAGTTACTTTATGGTCAGAGTGTTTTAGCACAGCTAATTAAGCTCAAAACCAGGCAGAGCATGGCTTTCTTCAAGAATGAAACAGAAATTAGTCTCTCTATTGGATGGGTACTGGAGGCTGGCTCCTGGTGCTTCCTGACGGAGGACGAGACTTGAGTATTAAGATCTTTTCCCAAGTCTGTGCCTTGTGAGTCTTAAAGACAATCTTCCCTCTATGATGAGCAATCTGGCCAGGACCAAGGTTCTGAAGTCTGCTGGTCCCCCTGGGGCCCAGATCCCTGATGGAGCCAGGATATACACTCTGAAACCTTCCCTTCTCTTCTTCCATTGGCTCATGCAACAACTGACTCTGAGGCCCTAGAACATCCAAATACATAAGGTTGCCAGGGTGCCAGCTTAACTTGATTGGCTGGATGCAAGTATGCAAATAAAATGAAGGAAAAAGGATTGATCTAGTCAGGGCTATCAAAATGGTAGGGGGAGGGGAAGAAGCCCACACCAGTCCTCCTCCAACTAAAAGTGGCCAATCAGGTTCACCAGTCTCTCTCTCTCCCCCGCAGGTACAAAAGAGTCTAAGGAAGTCACTGTTTGTTCTTGGTTGCTATGGTGACCTTGGCAGCCACCTGCTGCTTCTCCCACCCACCTACCTACACTGCTTTGTTCAGCCAGGCATTTAGAGCTTCAGCCTCTTTTGTTTCTTTTTGTTTCTTTTTTCTGAGGCTGCTGCTGTACTACAGCCTACCAGGAGAGGGCTCTATAGTCTCTTTGCCCCTAAGGTTTGAGCCTCCAGGTCGGGAAGCTCCCTGGAGATTGGGGGTGACAAGACTCCCAACATAATTGTGTTTTAGAAAATAAAAACGCACAGTATCCTTCTACTAAAAATGGAACTCATTCTTTTCCTTGGCTGTCTGGCTCTTCGGGGGAGGATTTGATGAACCAGTCCTCTAGTCAGCCATTTCCACCAAACTGAAACATTTCCTCCGGAGGTGGGGAGAGGCGCTAAAGATTCAGGAAGTAAACCAGACAAATCCGGTGAAAACTGAAACTAACAAGATTCTCAAGGTCCCCACCCCCACCTCCACCTCCAAGGTCGCAAAAGCAGTCTGGAGTGAGAAGGGACTGCGATTGGCCAGGAGTGCTGTGGGAAGCAGCCAAGGTGCAGTTTTCCGGAATCCTCCTCCAAATTGAGGTAGGCTTTTCAGAGATGCAGCTGCCTTTGAGCTTGCAGACTCCTCTAACCCTGCACACCAGAGGGTTCCTGCATTTACCAAGTTGGACTTTGGTGGTCTTTGACGATGCTCTGATACCAGTACTCGATGTCAGCTTAGTTTTCTAGAAAAACTCACAGGACAGACAGTCCTGAAGGGTATTCTAGAGTACCTCTCCCATATGTAGAAATGCAAAAGTTCTCCTTATATCACTGAACCAACAAATAAGGTAACAACTGTAGCTACAGGACCAGTTATCTAGACCCCTTAGCAACTCCAATACATATTTAATACAACTCACCAGGAACTCAAACCCACAAAACCCAGCTTTAGACACAGGACTGAAGGTAAGACAGAGGACCCTAAACAGACAAGTCTCTCTGAATAGGAAGCAAAAGGTAGATATAATGTAGGAAAGTGAAAAATACTAGATAAAACTTAAGAGTTAAATGAAGCTGTGAAAACCATACTAGCCATGCTTGTCTCTGCAAAGTATTTCTATAGTACCTACCATCACGGGATGATAAAATTAATACAGCGGTGTGCATGCACAGGCACGTGTGTCTGCATCTGTGTGTGTGTGTTGTGTCTAGGATAATGGTTATGGGAACCTCAGCAAAGCATGGGCTGGGCATTACAGTCTCTGGAACTAGTAAGCCCAGATACAAATTGGATTGCGGCCATCAGTGGAGAGACTTATTGGGGTATATAAACTTTTCAGTAATATCTTCAGAATGGTTTACTTTCTCTGTGCCCTATTTGTGTCAACTTTAAAGGAGCCTGAAATTAAGCAACCTAAGGGAACTGTTCCAAAATGAAGTGACTTAAACTAGAATCAATGCATGTGCCTCAGACTTCATGGCTTTGTGTGTGACAGTATCAGGGAAGGAATGCTTCATGTTTTGGGATAGTCTCAACCTACTATAGTAGAAGATACCTACA
>NC_048595.1:253269765-253304765 GCF_003668045.3 Cricetulus griseus | reverse complement strand
TTCACTATTCTCATACAAAATTTACTATTGGTGGATAAGTGTAAAATAAAAAGAGAAACCAATAATTCATAAGCTGTTGCACAAAGTAGATTCCTTAGTTTTTAAGAAAACTGACAATAATTTGATATCGATATTACAGTCTCAATGAAAGCAAATGAAACAGCAGGCTTTGGAGAATTACATTAACATTTTAAACTATACTAAGTTTAAATATATATTTAAGAGTTACTATAGAAGATGTAAACTTTCAAAAGCATTACACAGATTAAAGCAATTTGTAATCTATATAATGAACAGAATTAATACTGAATGATGCTGTATTTTGCTGTTGTTTTGTTTTTTGAGACAGGGTTGCTCTGTGTAGCCCTGGCTGTCCTGGAACTCACTCTGCAGACCAGGTCATCCTGGAACTCACAGAGATCCACCTGCCTCTGCCTCTAGAGTGCTGGGATTAAAGGCAGGTGCCCCCACTGCCAGGCAGATGCTGTAATTTTTTCTTAACCATGAAAAAAGCAGTTTTTATGTTGAAATAAAACATCCTAAGAAAAATACATTTCTCTAATTACTTCACTCAGATGGCTAGGAAAACTAAACTGCTAAACCTTTGAAATGATTAAAGTGTTCAAATAATTCTTTTAATTAACCAATAGATATTGCAAATAAATGTTAAATGCTTGGCAATGGGGTGGACAAGAAAAGTTCAGAATTACTCAGTGTGTGGGAGCAACCGTAAAGACAAAGGTCACAGGAAAGGTGCCCAGAAGCTGTTGTTCATAAGTGTACAAGCTTTACCCTTCAGGACTGCCACACTGTGTGTAAGGAAAAGAGATGACAGTGCTAATGGCATTAGAAACCAGCACAGAGCCTGTAAGGAGCACTGTGCTTCGGAGAGATAAGGAGTGTGCCTTCCTCAGAGTCTTGTAGCTCAACAAACATGAAATGATTGACATACACAGGATTTGGGGGGTGGGGGCAGACTGTAGGAAGCCCTCCAAAGTTGTCCAGCTCTGGTTTTCAACATGAGAAAAGGGAGGGGAGGCTAAATATCAACGTTTCTTTTCTGAAATAATTACCTCACTATTTTCATAACATAGGAACCCTCCTGGGAAGACAATAGGATTGGAGAGAGTAATTGCCACATCATAATTCCTCGTCAGTGGTTACCTTCTTGTGTTACAGAACACAACTCTTAGGAATTCAGTAACCAGGAGCAGAGTGAACAAGTGGCATTTTTTTATTATCTTATGTGTATGGGTGTTTTGCCTATATGTATGTCTCCGGACCATGTGCATGCCTGGTGCCCAAGACAGCATTGGATTCTCAGGACCCAGAGATACAGATGGTTGTGATCTGTAATCTGCAATGTTGGTGCTGGATATTGAGCCCAGGTCCTATGGAAGGAAGAGCAGCAAGTGCTCTTAGCCAATAAGCTATCTCTCCAGCCTCCAAGATGGAAATTTTGAAGTTACAAATAGCCACTCAGGAGACTGAGGCAGGTGGATCGATGGTAAGTTTGAGGCTAACCTGGTCTACATAGAAACAATCTGTATCACAAAAAAAAAAAAAAAAAGAAAAGAAAAAGAGAGAAAAGGTACATGTTGTGTTTATATATAAAAGGCACTATACCAAGAAACTCAAATTGGCTTATTCTTTCTGGTAAAGAGGAGAGGACGGTGTCTGATTCATGAAGGCAGGTTCAGAATTAGGCAAAACAGCCAACTTCTGACATGGAGGTAGGACGCTAGAGGCTCACGGTAGGTGCTATGATTTAGGTGTAGTCTGAGTGCGCTGCCCAAGAATTCATTTTGTAGACAGTTGATAAGTGGTAGAGCTTTTAACAGGTTGGGCCTAGAGTAAGGTGAGGAGGTCAATGGGATGTCACCTTCAAATGCTCCATGGGCCCATTTCAGTTCCCAATAAGGCCCTGGTTAGTAGTATTACAAGACCCTAATAAAAAGAGCAAGACTGATCCAGGACCAGCCCCTATCCCCTCTCCCTAGCTTCCTACCCTGCCACACCAGCTCTGCCTTCTGGGCACAGTGGGTCCTTCTGTTTCTTCTTCGTATTATAGCACGGTGAGGGGCTGTGGCTTGGATACATACTGTTCAGCACCATACTGTTCAGACCTCCTAGCCCTAAGAGTCATGAAGCAAATATAAGGCTTCATAATTACCATGCCTCAGGGATTTTGATGTAACAACATAAAACAGACTAAGACAGATAGGGACAAGAGATGTGGGAGGCCAAAGGCAGCATTAATGTCTTCATCATTCACAGTAGAGTCAATCAATTCTGTCTGAAAATGAAATATAATGCTCAAATCTCTTGAAGGCTTTTACATAATTTTCCTTCTTAACCTTACAGGGATCCTGAGGAAAGTACTTACTGAAGTGAAAAAAAGAAAAGTTATTTGAAATTCAGCAATTCCTTCCATCTCACTAGGGTGTCTTTTCCTTCCTGTAGAATTCATTTAGAATTTAAAGTGGCACTCTTGACTCCATCTTCATAACTGAATTTATTTCTGTGTATGCATCCTATTGCCTGCACATACACAGTGATGTCTAGACTAATTTTCTTCAATGTTAATAATGACACTGTGGATTAAGAATAATTTCACTTAATTTATTATATTTAATTTCCCATCTTGCTTAATTTAGTCATAATAAGATAAATTGCTGTTTGAAAAACAATGAAAAAAAATAAGATGACTTTCAGACTTAAGCAACTAAAGAGATGGATGAGGCACTTAACGAGACAGAAACCAGATTCTCTTTGTTTGCTTTTATGGGGGGAAGTGGAGATCCCAGAGTCCAATTTTTGATATACTGAAGTTTTTGATACCTGAGACTCATTGTGAAATGAGACTTCAAAAGGCCACATGTGACATGAACTAAAAACAGATATGGGGGGGAGATAGGCCCAGAACTAAATCCATAGTATTACATTCAGAGACTCAGTGAAAGATGCTGAAGTTACAGTTAAACAAGCATGAAGTGTTACAGAAGCAAAATATATTTTTTGGTTTTGTTTTCTTGAGATACAGTCTAAGATAGGTCACTCTAGCCTTGAACTCACCATGTAGCCAAGGATAACCTTAAACAACTCTTGATTCTCCTGCTACCCCTTCTCAAATGCCGGAGTTACATGCAGGAGCCACCATGCCCAGCCACTAGATACACTAGAATCATTAACTTGGGAGTGATCTTGGTCTTGAAACAGATGGGATACACAGCTCTGAAAGGTTACAAACTCAAGCTAACCAAAAAGAAAACAGAGGCCAGCAAGGTGGGGGATGAGAAAGAGTGAGGCTACAGGGAGGTGGGAGTGCCAGGGCAGCAGCAGCTTTGAGTGTTGAGTGTTGTCTCGGGGTGAGGTGGCATGTTTGGAGACATTTTCACTCTGCTAAGAATGGTCCAGGATGACATAATAGGCTGAAAGGAGAACCAAGGCTAATCAAAGAAGCAATCTTCTTGAGTAAGAGAGAATTACAGTGTGAGATCTCTTGGGCTCTTAGCAAATTAGACTTCAGAGTTCTAAGTAGCATGCACTGCCACGAAAATGTGAAAAGCCATAAGCCACATTTCACTAAGCCTCTTATTAGCCTCATGGAAGTGTTTGGACCCAAGTTATTTCAAATTTACCAGTAATGTTATTTTTAGAGTTCTGAAGCAGAGAAAAATAAAGGAACAGATAAGCAACAGAAGTCAGACACACTCATGAGACTGTATCCTGAAGAGGATGGCATGATGAACGTATAATGGCAAGCACAGCACTGACGGTAAGAAGGAAAGATCCAGGTAAAGTTCCAAAACCATCCAATGAGATGCTAGGATCTATTGCAATGAGACTTCCATGAACAATAAATAGCAGACTGAAATGACTTCAGATATTTCCCTTAAAACTACAACTGAATGAGACAATGAGAAAACTACAAAATACAATAAAAATAACTTTATTACTATGATGGTTAACATTCATTGTCAACTTGACAGGCTCTAGAATCACTCAAGAGATGAGCCTCTGAACATGTCTGGGAGGGGATTTCCTGACTAGGTTCACTGAGCTAGGAATGTGGACAACACCTTCCCATAGGCTGGAAGCCTTGGACTCCTTGGCTATTTTGTTACACCCAAGGAGAAAAGTAATGAGTACAACTATGAGAAAACAAAACAAAATGAGCTGGAGAGATGGCACAGTGGTTAAGAGCACTCAGTACCCTTGCTGAGGACCCACACCAGGGTGCTCACAATCATCTTAAGTGTCAGTTCTAGGCATGTGCCACCCTCACTTAGCCTCTGTAAGCAACTGCACACATGTGTTATACATAAATTCACCCAGGTGTGTGCACAGGCACACACATAAATAATTTTTAATGTTTAAGAAAGTGAAACACTAATTTAAAAAAAAAAACTGTCAAAAAGCCCAAAGTTAACATGCAAACATAAAGTACTTTCCTCTGCAGTGTGTAGGATAATGATGCAAGTGTCCTGCACTTTGCAGCTGTGGAATGCAGCTCCATGTCCTACAAGGACACAATCCAAAGGGCCCAAGGTGCAAACTGTGAGAGTGTACTGATACATCTGTCAGCAGTAGAATGATAGTACATCAAGACAGACACAGACAATTCCATTTGTACAGTGTAAGAAATGACACAGAAAATACTTACTATAGGCTTTTGTTTTTATATTATTTTATATAACTTAACAAAATTCTAGTCGTTTTCCCTTAAGAACGGTTGGAGAAAATATCGCAAAAGAAATGTAAGGTGGCAGGAGAGGGGATGAGGAAAGAGTGAGGGTATGGATTAGCAAGTGACACCAAGCCTGACTATCTGAGTTCCATCCCCCAGAATCCATATGGTAAAAGAGAGTCAACCTACAGACATTGTCCCCTGACCTCTACACATGTGTCGTAATATGTTTGTACACATACAAAATAAATAAATGTAAAATTTAAAAGAAGTATACAAGGGGGGAGCATTTACTTGTATATAATAAGAAAACAAAATCTACTTTTAATTACTCAAAAGTCAAAAGAATTCTATTGAATTTTTTAAATCTACAATCCCCTGTTGCTTCTTGCTATGTGGTATCTCTGATGTAATAAATTGATGATTAAAATTTAATGTGAAAACATGTTTTGAAATAACAGATATAATATCCAAAAAAAAAAAACTGTAATATTGACAGCTTAATTCAGTTGCCTTTCAAAGCAGTGATTTGTAGGTGTGAAAGCAAGCAACAGACGTATCTACATATGAGTAAAATCCTGAGAATTCCCTGCCAAACCTACATTGTTCCCATTTCAGCACATTAGGAATATGAACTCAACCAATCTAAAACTCAAGAAAAGTAGGACAATTAATGATCAATACCAAGAAGCAAAATTTAGGCTTCAAGATCTACCATCCATGCCTGGTCCTGTTTCAAGGCTTTATTATAGCAAGGATCTAATTACAAACCAGCCCAGAGAATTTTCATGAGACTTCTAAGAAAACTCAATGAAAATAGTCCTCTCTGTGCCCCTTCAACACTGAGCAAAGGAGACACCCACTAACCATGCAGAACACACATTCAGGCAAAGGCTACAGTATCACAACCTAAGCACCATAATTTGCTTTTACTATAATGCTATAGAGTGACAGACTATCTTTAAGTATTATTTTTACGTTAACCCATTTAAGCACTGTTTGGAAGTGTATACCAAAGGGCTGAGAAGGCAGTTCAGTGGATAGAGCAGAAACATGAGAACTTGAGTCTGCTCCCAAGTACACACATAAAAGTCACACACTCTTCTGTAACTGAAGGCAGGCAGAGCTAGGCAGATTCCCCGGTGCTTATTGACCAGGCAGTCTGTCTCAATCTATGAGCTCCAGGTTCACTGACAGGCACTGTCTCAAAACAATGTGAAAGCAACCGAGGAAGACATGACATGAAACTCTGGTCTCCATGTGCACATATACCCCCTCCCACATGTGTACATGCATACATACTATACATTCATACAAAATGTTATTAGAACAATGCTTAATCTCAGCGGTTTGTAAAATATGCTTAAAACTTAGTAGCTTACCTTAGACCAAAGATGTGTGATTGCTCATAATTCAGTAAAGAACGAATCTTAGCTTCAGAGTTCAAAATGATAAGCCTATCGATAATATCCTAAAAATAACAAAGAAACACTGAAACTCAACAGAAGCTACTGCAATAAATTAAATAAATATTAATCTAAGTGAATCTAAGATTTGGATTCATACTGGAACTACTGACGCCATGAGACATTGGGGTCCAGACCCACCCTAGAGTTTGTGAACTTACTGGTTGGTCTATGTGAGGCCAGAGCATTATGATTTGGACAGTTTCTAAACTGAGTTCAATGTTCACTCCAAGTGAAGAAACAGAATATACACCTAACTGTCAGAAGCAGCAAGCAGGTTGTATGTACAATAAAATAAAGATAAAAGTGCCCCAAATACAAACTACTCTTAAACACAAATATAAAATCTACAGATGTGAAGCAAAAACAGTTGATATGAATATTTTTATCCAGTAACTTCTTAAGGCTATATTAACAGCCTCTCTAGTTTGTGTGAATAAGTGGTTTAGAATCCTGGAAAAATATTATCATCATCTAGGAAACGAAGACAGATGACTGACAAATAGATGATCAATAGACAGAAGAGCAGACAGATAGATAGCTTGCTCTACTTAAGAGCAATTAAGACAGTCTGTCTACGGGTAGGATTCCAGCATTAATATTCTTAAAGATCCTTTAGATTTCCCATTATGTAGCCATCCCTCAAACAGGAAGCAACAAGCTGTCTCAAGCACTGACAGCATTAGTTCACCACACAATTTTCTCTGTGTCAATAGAGCCATGTCTAAATGCTTTTCTTTAAAGCCCTGCTTTTTTCCTGATGGCATAATCCATATTGCATAATCCCAGGACTCAAGAGGTAAAGGTAGAAGGACTTCCTTGAGTTTGAAACCAATCTGGGTGATAGTGTGAGACTATATCTCAAGAAAACAAAACAAACAAAAAACAAATAGCAAATAAATGAAATGGTTATAAACAAAACATAAAGGCCTGTTTTTTGCGTATATCTTGAGTACAAATCTAAAAACTTTCTCTCTATATAAATTCATCAATGGATTTCAATAAAACATATGACTGTGGTGAATAGGGCAAAAAGGTTTAGGTGAGGAACAAAGTCAAATAAAATGTATTGATGCTTTATGAATGATGGCAAGGAACCAGTCCCAGCACATGAATAAGAGGTGAGGGAATGGATTTATAAGAGGAAGAGGTAATAAATAATTCAAAGTACATTTGAGAAACACTACTATAAGTACAATAAAAATGGACAGAGTAAACTTATCCTAGAAAGAACTAAGGCTCAACACTTAATACGGCATATATTAGGCTAGGGATATAGCACAGATGGTAGAGTATCTGCCTAGCATGCACATGGCCCTGGGTTTGATTCTCAGCACAACAAAAACTAGGTATGGTGGCTCATGCCTGTAACCCCTGCACTCAAGAGGCGGAGGCAAGAGGATCAGAAATTCAAGGACATCCTTGGCAAGTTGGAGGCTACATAAGAACCTATCTCATATATATGTCTGTATGTATATTATCTCACATATACCAGATATATATGTCCTATTTCATATATATATTCACATTCACAAATCTTTTGAGACCTCATAGGAATGTGTAATAACTAATACGTAAGTTTAAATCAGGAAATATTAATGAATAATACAGAGTAAAAAGACTCATTTTGTTAAAGCTCTCTATAGTCATCCTAGCTGGGTACTCTGTTCCAATCATCATGAAATGAAATGAACATACAACTCGCATTCACATCCCTAGCTGCAAAGTCATATTCTCCACAGCTGCCCCACTTCTGTCTTCATCACTTACCACAAATTTATGCATCTATCTAAATACAAAGCTAAGCATACTGATGGATGGTGACACCTGGGAGATCTGAAGTTCTGGATCTGAATCTAGGAAGTAGGCTAGGAAGAATAAAATGATGGCAGGATATGGTATTGCCAACAAGTTGATGGAAAGAGAGACTGAAATAATCCATCAGCGGTGACTTATTTTCAGAGAACAAATGCTGTAGCAAATAATTTCCTCCTCAAAGAGGATTCCATTGATGTAGCACCATCCAGGGAAAAACGCAGGAAGCCTGCCTCCTGGAGGGAGAGCTCTGGTTTCTAAGCATCACACCTTGTCAGGAAAGGAATCAGCCTCTTAAAACAGACTAAGCCAGCAACCAGCTAGTGGAGGGGCTGGAGCTAGCAAACAGTCTGCAGAAATCCCATTTCAAAGTATACTGTCCATGTTGAGAATATGTTCAGTAAGCTAGGTCAGCCTAAAGCCAGGGCTAGGTAAACAAAGAAGAATTCAGTATAAGTACTGTTGTAGAGTATTATTTTAACTAGACAAAGATGTGGCAATCTGCCTATGCTGCAGCATATTACTTTAACTGTGTAAAGATGTGTTACATTTGTTTCTGCTGCATTTGTTCAATGATGTAAGGATGTGTGCTTGATTATAAAAAGATCTGTTGTATCTGTTTCACCTTCCCTGTCTAAGGCACCTGATTGGTCTAATAAAGACTTGAAAGGCCAATAGCTAGGAAGGAGAACGTATATGTGGCCCTGCCAGGCTGAGAGAATGAATAGGAGGAGAACTCTGGGCTCAAGAAGAAAGGGAATAGGAGGAGGAAGAGAAAAGGAGGGACACGCCTGGGGTAAGAAGCCAGCCAGCCACAGAGCGGCAGTGAAAGTCAGATATACAGAAGCAAGAAAGTTAATAAGCCCCAAGGCAAAAGGTAGACAAAGAGAAACAGGTTAATTTAAGTTAAAAGATCTAAGGCGAGGCATTCAAAACTAATAATATGTCTGTGTCATGATTTGGGAGCTAGTTAGTGGCCCAAAAGAAAAAGTGTGGTTCAAAGTAGACACACATCTGAGGGGCCTACTCTATTTCAAGAAGTTCAGTGGCCATACACATGCTATCCTACTGCTTTTAGGAAATGAGCAGATACAGGATAAGGAATATGTCAATAAGCCCCTACAACTGTACCTTCCAAGAGTGAATTGCCTTGGTTGGGATGAAAATGAATCCCATCGAGGTCCTCCCTTGGGAATTTTCATTAGGGCAACTAGAGGAAAAGGCCACTCTCCTATACAACTTCCTTAAAGTCTATCTGTGTCCTAATCCTCAGAACTTAGATGGCACCCTGTTTGGAAAAGGGAAATAATTTAACAATCTTGATCATCTTAGGTCATACAGAAGGACCTTTATAATCCTGACAAGAGAAATAGGGAAGGATTTCAGTCAGGAAGAGACGATGGCCATGTAAAGATGATTAAGCATGTCAAGAACTGGAGTCAGACAGCAACAAGGCATGAAATACCTAAAATACATGTAAGAGAGAGACAGAGAGAGAGAGAGAGAGATACATTAATAGATGACAGATATAGGGAGATAGATAATAGATAGATGGAGGATAAGTAAATAGACGGTAGACAGATGTACAGATAATTTCAATGGGTTGATAATGTTCCCTTCAAAGCCACTGACTATATGACAAAAACCCTAGTGCCATGTAAGAGGCCGTGGACCCAAAACTATGTGGCTTAAAGCCCACCTTTGTAAGCCTTTTAATGACCTTTAAGTTTGCAGCTTAAAGCCAGCTCTGTGAGCCTCCGGTAACCTGTAATTAGATGGTTTGGCCACATGGAACTGCTAATTGCTTCTGTTCCTAGAAAGGGCCTGGGGCTTTCCTGTTCACTGGAAGATCACAAGATATTCCGGCTGATAAGAAGAATGCTCCGGCCCCAGCATACACCAGATGTTCCTTCCTGTTATCTCCCCACTTACCCAATTTCCTTGGTGAAGGGCTATATAAGCCCAGTCTGAACCCCAATAAACCGAGACCTTGACATTGCATAGACGGACTCTGGTCCCCTCCTTTGTGCCGCTCGGTCTCCTTCCTTCTCGGTCTCCTTCCTTCTCTCGCCCATGACTCTTTCAGGCAGCCCCCCTCCAGAACCCTGAATGACTGACCCGAGGGACGGGTCAGTGCCAGGCACCCTAAACCTTTTTTTGGTTGATAGTCAGGTGGTCCAAGAGATTCCCGGAACAATGTAGGCTTTTGTAGTTGTCCTTAATTGCCAACCAGAATTTTAAGGTTAAGACCCCGAAGACATGACATTCTTTGGACACAGGACAGGGAGGAACTGAGCTGCAACTGATCTGGAAGTCTACACCCTAAGGATATAGTATCAGAAAGGGCCATGCAAGCTGCGAAAGGAGAAAAGAACCCCACAGGTCTCATTAGCTGTGAAGCCTATCAGCAACAACGACTGTCCTTGCAAAATATCCTCAATGGTGCAACAGTGGCACTTCTATCTTGTGAGTAACCAACAACTACCTAATTGGACTTAAGGCCTGCTTAACAGGGTAAAATTCATACCCGATAGTGCAAATCTAGCCAACTACGAATGGCTGGAGAAATCATATACTGTATAGGAGAACCTTTAGTTGCATTTCCCTAAGCTAATATAATTTCTAACTATATTCTAAATACTTGTCCTTATACCCACAGACAACTATAGCTCTCACTCCTTACTAAAGAAGCTTCTTTTTGAGCAGATGGTGACTATCGAAGAGTTCCATAACAGATCAAAATGCTGACAACAATGCAATCCCTAGACCTAGGGCTCAAGTAAAGTGGCAGGAGACGGGATAAACATATTTCATAGCCAGAGAGCAAGACTATCTTTTGGCCTTGATAGAGAAGCTGCACCCATTTAACTTCAACAATATGGTTGTCTAAACAAACCTGAATAATGACATCACCAGTCAACCTGACAAAGTGGATGAGAAAAAATTTACAAAGTCCCACTCCTAGGTGAAGAGTATGGCAATCAATGGCTGCCGAAAGGGAGAGAGTCGTTTTCTCTAGGGAAATCTCCCTTAATGTGCTGGACAGTTTGAGGTCAACTTGCCATCAGGTAGTCCTCTGTGAGGAGGGAACCTCAATTAAGAAAATGCTTCCATAAGATGGGGCTGTAGGCAAGCCTGTAGGGCATTTTCTTAGTGATTGATGAGGGAGGGGGCCACCCATTGTGGGTGTGCCACTGCTGGGATTGTGATGCTATAGCTTGTGCTATAAGAAAGCAGGCTGAGCAAACCATATAGAATGAGCAGCACCTCTCCATGGCCTCTGATCAGCTCCTGCAATACTAAATGGTAAATGGACTCGTAAGGGGTGTGTGTGTGTGTGTGTGTGTGTGTGTGTGTGTGTGTGTGTGTGTGTAACAATAATAAAAATGAGGTGTGAATTTGAGAGGGAGTGGGGGACATAGGAAGAGTTTGAAAAAGGAGTAAGGTAAAAATGATGTACATATAGTAATCAAGTATGAAATGAGTGCAAACGTTAACAAGTCAATGGCCATCCTGCCTAGGTCCCTGAGAAGGAAGTTTGGCTTTGATGACACCTTTAGTTACTTCTATCCACGAAACTCAAGTTTCTTCTCACCTTCTTTCTGAGTCTGCAAAAGACAATTAGCATACATTTGCTCTACTAAGAAATTTTAAGTATACATTACAGGTTATTCATTATAAGCATCATGTTATACAATAAATCTTTAGGATATTTTTCCTGTGTAACCAAAACCTTGTCCGTGTGACTAGGACTTGGTTCTTTTGCATTCTTGCCCCACCTCAGACCTGGCGACCAATACCTTACTCTCTGATTCTAACTAGTAGGACTAATTTAGAGTTCACATTAGTGGTGTCACATAGTATGTGTGCTTCAGTATCTGTATTACACTTAGCACAGTGCCCTCTTTTGGTAGACAAAGTAAGTAGCTAACCCATTCAAAGTCACTAACTAGTCAAGCAGCAGAATAAGAAAGCTAACTATAAAGTACATAAGCAATGAGATAAAATTGAGCACAAGAAGATGGGAGTGGAATAATTCAAGAAAATAAATGACTCCAGATTATTAAAGGTTTAACAAGAGACATATCTATCTGTACATTTTACTTCACAATAGTTAGCAAAACTTTCCCAAGGTAGAAAACAATTTTAAGAATTCCAATGTTTGGAATTAATAAAGGTGAAAAAAATACAAAAAGGACAAAACCGTTTGTAAAACTAATGATACCTAAGACAAACAGATAAGGAAAAAGTAATGTTTAGAAACAGAATTTCAGTACTAAGTAATTCTTTATTAATCCTTGTATATGTGTGTTCATGCACACATGTATATATTTGTGTTTAATTCATAAGCACTCAAAAATAATGAACTACATCCCCTTTAATAGTTAAACCAAACTAATAATATGAGCAATTTTGAATATAAATTAAGTTTCAAATTAAATAAATATGCATATTCTGTCCTCATGGACATGATACATAATTCATTAGAACATAGATTGAAAATATATTGAATGCTTTGGATATAATTTATTCTTAATTATCCTAGTCAGTGAGGAAGTAGCTAAGTGTCATGGAATATTAGTTTGGGGTGTGTTACATTTGTTTATGCTGTGGAACATTTGTTTAATTGTCGGGGCCCATAAAGATGGCTCCTCTTCATCTTGGCTCAAAGTCAGAGGATTCAAAACTATCTTTAGTTAAGTTATAAGACCTAAAGGTCTAAGGCTTGGATACTGCAGGGTGTTTTGATCTTGTTAGAGGATGTCTTAACTAAATAACAACAGACTTAATCTGAGGTGTGGTTAATCTTTACCCTCAAGGTCAGATAACAGGAAATTGGGTCTAAGGTGTGGTTACCAAATGTTTGGAGGATTGAGGGAAGAAAGTCTGTTTGCTTCTTATAAATAATAATAAAAGCCTTCTGCCATGCCCCCCTTTTGGTTGAGGTACTTAAGAATGTTGAAGAATAAACATAGAGTGTTCAGTATTCACTGGATTGCCCTCCTAACTCTACCCTGTGTCTCTGTCTTTTTCTTAGTGGTTTAACCTGCCATTTCTCAATCCACACTCCCCTTCTCAGACACAACCACAGGTTGGTGCCACAAAGATGGGTTAAGGCATTTAATGATGCAAAAACGTGTTGCATTCTTTTTTGTTGCATTTGTTTAACTCTGTGATGTGATACTTTGCCTGTCTAAAACACCTGATGGTCTGATAAAGAGCTGAATGGTCAATCGTGAGGCAGGAGGAAAGGATAGGCAGGGCTGGCAGGCAGAGAGAATAACTAAAAAAAAAAAATCTTGGAGAGGGGAGATCAAGGAATGAAAAAATGAAGGAGCAAGAGAAAAAGGAGAAGGACCAGCCACACAGCCACACACAACCAGACACTAAGAAGAAAAGATATACAGACATAGAGAAAGACAAAAGCCCAAAGGCAAAAAATAGATGGGATAATTTAAGTTAAGAAAACATGGCGAAACAGATTCCTGGAATCCAGTTGTAGAGAGGGAGGAATGATGAACAAAGGCAAAAAGACCAGGCTGAGGAAACTCACAGAAACAGCTGACCTGAACAAGGGGGAAGGCATGGTCCCCAGTCTGACAGCTGGGAAACCAGCATAGGATAGACCCAGACCCCCTGAACATGGGTGTCAGTTAGGAGGCCTGGGCAATCTATGGGGCCTCAGTAGTGGAACAGTATTTATCCCTAGTATATGATTGGACTTTAAGAGCCCATTCCCCATAAAGAGATACTCTCTCAGCTTAGACACATGGGAGAGGGCCTAGACCATGCCCTAAATTATATGACATCTTTGAACACATCACATCCGACAGAGGGCTGATCTCCAAAATATACAAAGAACTCAAGAAGCTATTCTCCAAAACACCAAATAATCCAATTAAAAAGTGGGGTACAGAACTAAATAGACAATTCTTAATAGAGCAATCTAAAATGGCTGAAAGACACAAAAGAAAGTGTTCAACATCCTTAGCTATCAGGGAAATGCAAATCAACACAACTCTGAGATACCATCTTACACCTGTCAGAATGGCTAAAATCAAAAACACCAATGACAGTCTATGCTAGAAAGGATGTGGAGAAAGGGGAACACTCCTCCACTGCTGGTGGGAGTGCCAACTCGTACAGCCACTTTGGAAATCTGTATTCCCAAAGAAAATGGGAATCAGTCTACCACAAGATCCAGCAATTCTACTCTTAGGCACATACCCAAAAAAGCACATTCATACAGCAAGGACATATGTTCAACGATGTTCATCACAGCATTATTTGTAATAGTCAGAACCTGGAAACAACTTAGATGCCTCAGCTGAAGAATGGATAGAGAAAATGTGGTACATTTACACAATGGAGTACTACTCAGCAGAAAATAAAAAGCAATGGAATCTTGAAATTCTCAGGCAAATAGATGGAACTAGAAGAAACCATTCTGAGTGAGGTAACCCAGTCACAAAAAAAAAAAAAACAGGCATTGTATGTACTCACTCATATGTAGATTTTAGACATAGAGTAAAGGATTGACAGCCTGCAATCCACACTGCCAGAGAGGCTGGTAAACAAGGAGGACCCTAAGAGAGACATACATGGTCCCCTGGAGAAGGGGGAAGGGACAAGATCTCCTGAGCAAATTGGGAGCATGGGAGGATGGGAGAGGAAACTAGGAGAATGAGAATAGGAGAAGAGAGGTGAGGAGACATGATGGGGCAGAGAGGTTGAGTTGGGGGAAGAACAGAAGAGAACAAGATAAGAGATAATATAATAGTGGGAGACATTATAGGTTTAAAGAGAAATCAGGCACTAGGGAAATGTCTGGAGAGTTACAAAGATGACACCAACTAACAATCTAAGCAACAGAAGAGAGGCTACCTTAAATGCCCTCCCCTGATAATGAGATTGATGACTAATGCCATCGTATAGCCTTCACCCAGCAGCTGGTGGAAGTACAAGCAGACACCCACAGCTAAACCTTGAACTGAACTGAAATCCAGATGCAGAGAAGGAGGACTGATGAGCAAAGGGGTCCATACCAGGCTGGTGAAACCCACAGAAACAGCTGACCTGAACAAGGGGAGCTCTTGGTCCCCAGAGTGATAGCTGGGAAACCAGCATGAGACTGATCCAGACCCCCTGAATGTGGGTGTCAGTGAGGAGATCTTGGAAATCTATAGGGCCTTTTGTAGTGCATTAGTCCATCCTAGCATAGGAATGGTCTTTGGGAGCCCATTCCATATAGAGGAATACTCCCTGAGCCTAGACACAAGGGGGTTGGCCTAGGCCCTATCCCAAAGAATATGACAGACTTTTGAAGACCCCCCCCATGGAAGGCCTCACCCCCCTTGGGGAGCAGAAATCATATGGGATAGGTAGTGTGTTAGTTGGGGGGCAGGGGAAGAGGGGAGGGAAAGGGACCTGGGATTGACATGTAAAATCATTTTCTTTCTAATAAAAAAAAGAGAACAATTGAAAGTAAGTAACTTACAATAATACATGTTGGAACCTCACGAAGAGAATATTCTGCCTTGTTGGGAAGTTCTTGATGGCCTGTTAGCTCATACACAGCAGGGTAGGACAGCACATTCACCAGAGCGAGGAAGGACTAGGGGACAGAACGAGACATTGAAATAGCTTGTTTTTATGTTTAATGTTAAATAGAAAGAGTCATTCACGTAAATGCTACAGCCCTCATGAATGTCTATGAGGGCTAGTTTTTTTTAGAAATCTACTGTCAGCATGAAATATCTACCCATAATAGGTTAAAAAGAAAAAAATTATAAACTGAATAGATATCCACTTTGATAGGAAATAGATTTATTTATCAAAGATATAGCAATGTATTGAGTGTTTCCTATTATTTACGCACAATAGCTCCACTCATGTTTATGGAATCTATTTTTTAAGGAATAAAATAATTATGTTGGCATATAATTGTAATAATTCCTGATATGCTACCTACTCTAAGCAAATTCAGTAGTGCTTCAGATGAAAACAATCGAATGATTGTATGTGAAAACAAACCGCATATAATTTTAAAGAGACTTGAAAAGATTTCAGTAGATTATCACAAGAACAAACAAACCCATTTCTCATTCACTCGACATTTTTAAAGGTACTTAGCATATTGTAAATCTGTGATGGAACTGAAAATATTTTCAATACAATCATCAGTTCCCACAAAAGTACACTGAAGGTGTTTGTGGTATCAGATATCATCCTAAAATTGAATCAGCACAAAATATCTATTTACTCATCAGTGTTTAGGAATAACAAGGTTTTATGTAATAGTGCTAATGAAACTAGATGGTTAGTGGTTAATGAGTTTTAATATAGGCATTTCAAGCTTAGAATTACTTAAAGTAACAAACTTCTTATGAACTAAAACTTGCATGTTCATAATGACTATTCCCTCAAAATGTTTTAATGCCAGGTGCCAGAGCCAATTAAAGCATGAATGAAGCAATAGTCCCTGACTTTCAGGACAGGGCAAACACACTGTGAGGTCATTCCATTCAGTACTGTAAACAGCCTGATGGTACTGTGCTCTGAAGAAAGGTCAGAGGTGATGAGGAGGATCACACTACAAGGCAGATGGAAGGGATGTGGGGGTGTGGTTCAGAGAAAGCTGGCCTGAAAGGATGCAGTGATGGGCTATGACAATAAGATCCATCCCCTACTCTAGGAAAAAGGGAACAGTGCTTTCAGAAAATTAGTATAAATTATCCTTTATACTTTAGAAAGAAGGAAATAATTTGGAAAATAATTTGGGTGGTAGACAGTATTAGGAAGTATAAAATTCATTTTGATTTTGAGTTTCAAGAGATGGAGTTAGTTCTATTTTATCAGGACTCTTGGGAACAAATGGGAAAGTGATTCAAGTGGTAATAGAAAGTGTTGATCCATAGTAGAGAAGATGCTCAGTGTGAACAACACCTTCTTCCAATGTCTCTGCTTCAGCTCCTGCCCCAACTTCTCTCAACAACGTCTGTGATTAGTATATATAAGCCACATAGACCCTTCCCTCCCAGAGTTGCTGTTGGCCAAGGTGCTTATCGAATCAACGAGACGCACAGTAATACACTAACTAGGGCCATGCCACTCTTCTGAGCTCTATAATGTTCCTGTATCTATTGATACCTTTACTTAACAGTGAATTTCACAAAGACAGCATATACTTGGAACTTATTCATTTTATAATTGCTTATTCATTTATTTGCTCAGTGTGGGGGGGAGGATCCTTTTAATGTAATTGTAGTACCATGACTGTTTCAGGCTACTCCTTTCCTATCTGTTTTCCCTTACTGACCTTCAGTTCCTTGGGATCTTACTTTCCCACCTCTTCTAAGGTTTTTTTGTTTTGCTAGGTTTTCATGGTTTTTAACATCATAGGCTGTATCTCTCTGTACTGTTTTTAACCCCTTCATTTTTAAGTTATTTCTAATGTTCATGAGTGAATTAGCCTAATACCTCAAGGAAAAGAAAAGGAACTTCTGAAATTGTAGGTAGAGGTGAGTACTTTAAATACTTTTGTGGCATCATTATACTAAAAATTGTTCAGGCTTTCACTGCAGGGAATTATTACTTCAACTAAAAGAAATTAGGAGACTATGTTACACATAGGAAAAGCCATCGCATTTCAACAGGACACTGAGTAAGGCTTCTACAAAATGTTTGCTGCACTCCTCTAGCAGCACCTTCCCTCTGCCTACTCTACTGTTCACTTCATCACATTCAAATCCAAGGGCAAAAGCTTCCTGAACTTCTGTGGTGTTAGTTTCTGTTTGCTGCAGGACACATGGTTTTTCAGAACATTCCTAGTGGACTACTACCCTTTATTAAAAAAGAAAACTATATGATAATCATAGCATGAAAGAAAAGCAGTCTTCCGACATATTTTCCAACAAGTATTGCTATGTCACAGCTCACTAAATTTACTGTAATGAAAAATATTTTTAGGTATTAAATGAGAAAAGGTGGTGGCGCACGCCTTTATCCCAGCACTTGAGAGGAAGAGGCAGGCAGATTTCTGAGTACAAGGCCAGCTTGATCTACAGAGTGAGTTCCAGGACAGCAGGGCTACACAGAGAAAACCCTGTGTCAAAAAAACAAAACACACGAACAAGAAAGTTTGCTGCTTACAAGTGACATGGGTCGGGATTCCATAGAGTCATCTCTGTGGATTATACTTCAAATCTGTGCATTATTAGGTCACATGCCTTCTTACCTTTTGACAGCATCGGTCAATAGGATCCACTGGAGTAGCTCTGGGATGGGTGAACCTCACATCATCTCTTCCACATTCAAGATTGGCCCATAGCTCAGTTATAAGTGCACTAATGAAGCCTAGGAAGAAGTATTACTATGTCATATTTATTGCATACTTAATATTATAGAATAAGATAGTATAGTCTGGTTTATGGAAAACAGGATTATTCTTATGAAAAGACTTATTTACTCACATAGAGGAAAAATACTTGCATCTTACAGAAACAATAGTGTAATCTCTACCCTTGTTAGAAATGGTACTTGCTATCCTATCACCTATCCTATCACCGTGTAATGTTAAATAAACCCTGGGAAAGTATTTCCCTGGATACTGTAAAGAATGTGCTCAGGAGTTTGAGGAAGAAAAAGGAGGCACTAGCAAGTTGAACAGGCATAAAAGGAATATGTTCACTTAATCTAATATTCATTCATAATTCCATATTTAAAGCCATTCTGAACTTTGCTTCAATGCAGCCTTTAAATTCACTTGAGTCAAATACTATATGACTAAATGAAAATGAATACTAAGCTGATTATTAAATTCTTCAAATCATACACTACTTATTAAAACCTAACATCTAATCATAAAGAGCCTCAATTCCTGACCACATTCTAAATATTTGTCCTTACACCCACAGATAAGTGTAGTCTTCATTCCTGTATCAAAGAAACTTCTCTTTCCAACAGGTGCAGACTGTTATAGAAAGCCACAGCCAATCAAAATGCAGAGTAGTAAAGCCCCAACCCAATGGATACATCAACAACACAAATCCCACACCTAAGGCTCAAGAAACAGCAGAAGATGGGGTACTGAGACTGAAAGAACCTGAGATCAGGTAGTTTTCTGTTAGATTATGTCTCCTAGTAACCTCAGGAGTCACACCCAGAAAATATACCAACACAACTGCCTAAGCATGAGCTGAACAAAGACAATACAAAATGACAAAGTGGACAGGGGAGAAAGCCTATGGAAGCCTCAACCCTACACTAAGAATTAAAGGCAACTAAGGAATGCTGAGAGCAGGAGAAATATTCTTCCCCAGAGAAGAGCACACCAACTTGTTATCCAATACCAAATGGTCAGCACTAAAAGCATACAAGTAACATTATAGATGCTGAGCTGAGTGTATTTATGTTTCTAGGGATTCATATGAATATACGTATATGCAGCAATAATGAAAACTGAAGATATGAATTTTAAAAAGAGCAAAGGTCATTTGAGAGGGCTTGCAGGAAGGAAAGGGAAGGGGAGGATAGTGTAATTTTATTAAAATCTCAAAAAACAAAATAAATTTAGGACAAACCAATATGCTTAGAACAAAATGAGAGAAGTGTTTTTCTGGCACAACTAAAAAAATGCAGGCTCTATAACTGAAGATATTTGTGTCTAATTTAAGAGTTTATTAATTAGTTTGCATTTGCAGGTGGAGGCTGATTCCTCATCTTCATAGACCAGGGAATTTTGGTATTTGACAATAGAAATTCCAGAGTTTCCACAGCATACATATGAGGCAATGCATGTATAGTGGCCAAGAAGTACCTGTAATGTAAGTAATGTAAGTTCAGGAACCAGTAGTCATCCTGTGACCTGTGTAGGATTTCATTTAACCATCTCAAGAAAAGTTTGAGAAGATGAGGTTCAAAGGCTTAACTACTCAATGACAAGCAAATCTGGGAGGAAATCTAGTCTTCAAATGGTTCTAGTAATATATTCCTGTCTACAATGTTACATAGATTTTATTCTAAGTAGAAGATATGATTCCCTTTAGGGCCAGCTTTGTCAAGCTATACAAAGAACCAAAATTGGTTGAGCAAAAAAGAAAAATATTTTGGTTTAAGTAGTGAGCCAACAGTGATCACTGATACTGCTGTGACAATTCATCATCTCCAATGGGAAGTTCCTCTTCTGGAACACAAATTCTGTGTTGCTCAGTGCAAGGTAAACTAAACATGGGGCATACTACAATCATGGCAGCTTACTTTCCTACCAATAGACCCAATTGATATCAGAGAGTATATACAGATGGCAAACTTCAAAGGGTGTGTGAAGGAGACAGAGTGAGGGAAATGCTTCCTAGAGGAAAAGAGGAAAGATGGAAATAAGAAACTGGTACAGATATGATGACAGTGCACGTTGACACAGATGAAAATCTACTGAATTAATTGTCCAGGACAATTAATTATACCAAGACAGATGACATTCTTTAGGTTTATAAGGTGAAGAGGGATTCTTTAATGATTGAACAAGTTTTAGCACAGATCATCAGGTACTACTGTTCTAAAAACAAAAAGGTAAAATAAGAGTCTCTACATCTCATGTAGATAAATAATCACCAGTGTAATTTCATGGAAAGCAAAGACAATACTGTACACTTACTTTTTCATGGTCACAGATGGGAAAGAAGAATTTTAGAGTTAAAATTATTCTGGAACTTTATCATGCTATTACTCATTTTACTAACAGTGATCTCAATATATTTATGAGGAAAAAACTTACCTGAATGTTGTAGAGCTACTGCCCCTGCTGCTGTGGACGCCACCTGTACAACCAAAACTTCATAGCCAAACTTCTTTTGCCTGCTTATCTAACATAAAGAACCAAATGAGAAGTGAAGAACACATTGTGCTATTATATGCAATACAAACTTAACATGTACAGCTACTTAGCACTCTAACAATTAGAAGACTAGAAATTTCTTTTAGGTGATAACAGTAGAAAAGCAAACAAAACAACAGCAAATTAGAGACTTAGAACAAATGTGGTTTTTTAAGCATTTTATTTCTGATCTGAGTTTAATCCTAGCTCTTTGAGTTTGACTTAGTAAGGTGCAGAAGAGATGAGTCCACAGTTAAGAGCATAAACTGCTCTTGCAGAGAACCTAAGTTCATTTCCCAGAATTCAGTTCAGTTCCCAGCCTTCATATGTAGAGGCTCACAAGCAACTATAACTCTAGCTGCAGATGATCCAACACACTGGCCTCTGTGGACAGATGAACTCACACACATAAATACACATAGTTAAAAACAAATATTTTTCAAGAGTCACTTATTACTCCTGACCTACTTTTTCTCGTAAATATAGCTACTTATTTCTCATACAAGGGGACTTAGGTCAAGTAAAACTAGAACAGCTTCCATTTCTAACTTCTATCAAACTATTGTTACTAAGTTGTATCATCCTATTATTTCTTTGTGGGCCACTTTTTCACTTATAAACTTTCTTTGCTAGATTCCTAAATGGGTTTTTAAGATATCAAAACAAAATAAAAAATCAAAAAAAAAAAAAAACCTACTTTCTCCTTAATATAGCTATTTCTAGAGGATACATTTCCCCCTAAACATCAATATATCAGTTTCTGTGTAAAAGTCCTTCAGTATTTGTCACTTTGCAAAGAATGAGCCTTCTTGGGATGAGTACAGAAGTGAGCCTATCTCGTCACATTCAGAATGAGGAGGGGAAGTGACATTATAACACAGCCATCAGACCCTGCTAGCCTGTGAGATGGCCAACATCTCAACAGAGTTAACCATTCACAATTGCTACTTTAGAACATTTATTTTAAAGCACCTGGTTTAATTTCAAACTCTTCAAACATAAAGTGTAGCCTCAATTCTAAGGAAAGAAAGAAAGAAAAAAAAAAAAAAAAAAAAACCTTTTAGTTAAAAAGGAGCTAAATGACCAGGCTGGAAATTAGGTCTATTCATCAATTTTCTATTTTCTATTGCTTACGTCTTTATAATTAACCTTCCTTTTCAATCTTGTTAGTCATATCTCTCATTTTCTTTGAGTTATACTCCACTGTTCTGCAATGAGTAACACAGAAGTACAGGAAGATAAACACCTATCCTCCTTTCCCTGCATCTTCCTGCCGAAGAGCACCGTACTCTAAGGCCCACCCATCAGCCCTGAAAATAGTAGTAGAGGCAGCCACATGATTTGTCCAATCCCCACTTATTCTAAAAAGGAATAAAGTTATCATGAGTTGGACACTTTATTAAACAAGGTACATATTCATGCGCATGACCAAAAACTAGAAAAGAAGAAATCTGCCGGGCGTTGGTAGCACCCGCCTTTAATCCCAGCACTCAGGAGGCAGAGGCAGGTGGATCTCTGTGAGTTCAAGGCCAGCCTGGTCACCAGAGAGAGTGCCAGGATAGGCTCCAAAGCTACACAGAGAAACCCTGTCTCGAAAAAACAAGAAAAGAAAAAAAAAGAAGAAATCTGAGTTTTAGTCTGACCATTATAACTAGCCAGCTAACAGACCCATAAAACGCATTCATAACTAACCTGGGCTCCCACTCTCTCTTACACAAAATTAAGAAAATAGCCTAGCCTCCAGGTTTTTTTTGAAACCTGAGGATGTAACTGACGAAAATATCTGGAATAACGGCACATTAAAGTGTGATGAATATGCTAATGAAGAACTACTGCTGTAAATTCCCAATGTCAAAGGGACAGTCTCTTTTAGGTAAGCTACCGGTATGATGCAAAAACTATTAGGTTTTGAATTTACAAACATACAAATGACATCTAATTCTAGATGTATCATGTAAAGATATGCCTGCCTAATCTGAAGGGCCTGAATGAAAAAGAAAATGTATTTGAGGTGCTTGCAAATTTTCATAATGATAAGCAGTATAAACAAAGCCTGAGCAGTTAATTAGTATACAAGGACAGCCCTAAACTCAGCTATGGGGGGAACTCAAAATAAACTGGAACATTTGTGACAATAGAAAAAGTGTGTGGTGTGTGTGTGTGTGTGTGTGTGTGTGTGTGTGTGTGTGTGTGTGCATATAAGGGTATTACATATAGTAAAATCCTAAATATGGGGTTGGGAAATGGTACAGGGTGAAATGCAGTTAGCAATCTGGAATGACACTAGAATAAAATAAATAAGGCAGAATAGGAACCTCAAACAGGTAGACAAGGTAAGTATGCCATAAAATGAGGAACAGGAGGAACTATATTTTCTGCACTCGAGGTCCACCTTCAATAAAACAAGATAAAAAATGTATCAGCACATATACACCTAACCTCACAAACCCATGAAAAAACAGACACACATTTTCCTCATGCAAAGAATGTTAGGGGCCTACCTCAGAAACTATTTGTTCTTCACAGGTAGAGACAAGAAAAAATGGGTTATTTATTTTCTTATACTTTTAAACAAAGGTAGGGGATTAGGATC
Organism: Cricetulus griseus; assembly: GCF_003668045.3. NCBI lineage: Eukaryota > Metazoa > Chordata > Mammalia > Rodentia > Cricetidae > Cricetulus > Cricetulus griseus. Next base: position 253,281,327 of record NC_048595.1, on the reverse strand, counting down.
TAAGAGAGTAAAAGATTATGACTTGCCATGAGGCAACACAAAAACATTAAAGACAACAGATAACAGATGCCAGAGATTAAAAAAAAACCACTGTGAAAGAACTGATACCAGGGACTGGGGACCTGGCTATATCTGCAAAGCGCTTGCTGCTTAAGCAGGTGGTCAGTCTGCCTGACCCAGTATTTGGGGATGGAGGGAGGCAAGAGAGGCTGGGCTCAGTGGCATACACCTACAATTTCAGCACTGAGGATGAAGAGACAACATTGTTGGAGATCCTTGGGGCTTGCAGGTCATCTAACTTAGCCCCAAATCGCTAAGTTCCCAGCTGAGACCCTGTCTCAAAAAATAAGATGAGCTCTTTGCCATCTTGCAAGATAGTGGCTAAAAATGCCTGACACAAAGGAGAAGAAACCTGCAGTGAAGAGGGCTGAGGCATTGATAAAAGGGTAACGATAAGGCCAAAAGGGAAGCCCACTGCAGCCTGGAGCCCCTGTTAGAGGATCTGGGAACACTCCCAATCTGTTGTGGTCCCAGAAGAGTGCACAGGATAAGCACTCAGCTGCTAAATCCAAGGTTGAAAGGAAACCAAAAATTTAAAGTCGTGGAAGGATCCTGCCACTGTCACAAAGCCAGTCAGCAGTGACAAGAACGGAGGTAACCACATGGTTAAGCTTTGCAAGACACCTAGGTGTTATCCTGCCAAAGTACCACCAAGGGAGGGGCAAAGAAAAATAAACTGGGCAAGTGCAGGTGCCAGTGAGGAGGATCTTTGACAGGGAATGGAGGAAATACAAGATTACCAGGCAGGGCAAGGCTGATCAGAAAGCTGCGGACTTGACAGTCTGCAAAAGGTCAAGCTATTCCTCAGCTCCAGGGAGATGTGAAGTCCTTTCAGGCTCTAACAAATGGAATTTATCCTCACAAACTGGTGGTCTAAATTTCTTGCCAAAACTCTAATTAAGCAACTATATTAAGTGTATAAAATATAACTATATATTTAAAAAAGAAAGTGAAGAGCAATTTAGGAAGGCAGCTGACACTGACCTCTACATCCACCTAAGTGTGTGCCGTACACACACACACACACACACACACACACACACACACACACACACACACACACACAATACACAGCACACACTCACACACACACATAGCATATACATACCACACCCCCAGAAACACACACATACATACAGAATGTACATGCAGCACATATACACACCTCACAGACAGCACACACAAACACACACAAAGCACACAGCATGTAAGGCATGCCTTGATATATATATATATATATATATATATATATATATATATATATCCTCAGAAACATACCTAAGATCCAGAAATGCAAGGATCTTTATTATTACAGGAAAAATACAAAGCTGATTATGAGTCATTTACTGCCTGACTAAATAAGTTACCTTGTAAGTTTTATTTAACAGCATAATATAATCTCTCTTAAGGGAAGTTTGTATCTTTTAAAATGCCCCAGGACTAAGCCTTCATTGATACATACGTTTAGCCTTAACAGGATTTTTTTCCCAGAAGTTCTTCCCAGCCTTGGTACATATGGATGTATTACATCATGCTTATAAAACATCTGGAAAATCAACTGAAAATTTCAATTCCATCTGGCTGCTTGCAATTTCAAAATAACAGCCACAAACACCAATATCCACTACCTAAAGCTTTCCTTAAAAAAAAAAAAAAAAAAAAAAACAAGTGGTACAATTTAAGGAGAGATTTTAAATGAAGCTTAATAGCCCCATCACAGAGAGAGAGAGAGAGAGAGAGACAGAGAGAGAGAGCAGAAGGATGGTTTTACGACAACAAGTCCTTTGCTTGGAGCAGATGGTAACTCATACCTGGAGTTTCTTTGCATACTGGTTGAACATAAACGTCACACATTCATTGATGGCACCTGTTCTCTGAAGAAGCAGTAATCCTTTGGGAGTGGCAGCAAAGTTGAGTAAATCATCCAGCAAATTGTCTTCCCAAGCCACACTGGAACAGGGAGAGGGACTTTTAGTATCCTCAAAACTGAGAATATTTAAGGTCAGCATGGACAAGAATGAAGCTGACTGCAGGTTGTTCAGTGGATGTTATGACATGAGATGGAAACGGTGAGCATTTTTCTCACTTCCACTGACAGCTCCACTGCCGAGTGAGCGGAGCATTCATCTCAGGTGCAGCACTCCAAGCCTTGGTTTTCTCTTCCATGCCGTAATTTCCCATGATAATTCCACTGTGCTTGGAATCCCCAAACCTCAACACTCCATTATTTTTATGCATTCTTTCTATTATAATATTTGTCTTCTGATGTTCTCCAGCATAATATACATGTTTTCTCCTCTATTTTCATATGTTTTTATTTGGAAGTGAATAATAACATTTTTCTCAAGTCGCGTTTTTAAGACTGATAGCTTTTTCCAGAGGTTAAAAAAAATTATAGAAACTGTTGTGGAATTTTACCTTCACTATGTAATGATGTGTTACATTTGTTTATGCTCCATTTGTTGAGTTACATAAAGGTATGTTGTTTTTGTTTAATTATGTAAAAATGTGTTGCTATTTCACCTGGCCTGCCTAAGGCATCTGACTGATCAAATAAAAAGCTGAATGGCCAATAAGTAGGCCTCAACATAAACTACCTAAGCACATATACAACAAACCCATATGTATTTCAAAACACAAGACAAATACCTAATGACTTTATACTATCTTTTTAAAAGACACTGTTAGAGCTGGGAGATGTCCCCATAAGCACAGTGGATAGAGTATTGCACTTCTAGTTAGAGCCAGATATGGTGGAACATTCCTGTAATGCCAGCACCCAGCGGTAGAGCCCAGAGGAATGCTGTGAGTTTGGGACAAACCTGGGCTTTCTTAGAAAGCAAGTACTAGAAAGAAGAGCTAGTGCTCTACAACCAGACTTTGTCTCAGAACATAGGGAAAATGGATAACTAAACATACACTAATGTTCTTAATGATAATGGTTCTCAAATAGCAAATCTACAACTTACAAATTGAAAGCCAGCATAGGAAGGTGCTAGGGAGATGGCTGTCTGGGTAAGAGTACTTGTGCAGGCATGAGCCCCCAGGACCCTGCCATGGAAAGGGGAGGGCACTATGAGGCCTGTAGTATTATCTTTTTCTGAAAATAGCTCTTGCCTTTGGGGAGACTGAATTTTGGCCAGTCCTTGTGAAGGGACCAGCTCCCCATTTCGGCAGTCATGACAGTAACACGTGCTTGCCATGACCTTGTCCTAGTCACTTGAAGTCAGATGCCTGCCTTGTGGCAAGGAACCAATCAGAAGTTAGCTGGTGGCACTATGCTTTACAGCTCTGGGTGTGCTTTCCGGACAAGTGCACAGCAATGGATTTGCAGAGCATAGCAACCACCCTAGGAGGGCCTATGGGTCATAACAACCAATTGGCCAATCAACACAGGGCAAGCCCTCCAAGCCTGGAGGCACACCAATCCTAAACCTGTGCGTACCCCTAGACAATCCCCTTACGCTGCCCTACAAGATCTCTCAGCAGCCGGTTCAAGCTGTCTTTGCTAGCCATCCGCCATGACGGGTGGATGTAAGACCTGAGCTAACATGGGGTTAGCTCATTAAACAACAATAAAGCCTCATGCAGTTTGCAGCAAGTTTTCGAATCTGCCTGGTGATTGGGGTGACCGAGGTCCTGGGCTGGGACCCAGGAGGCCTGAGTTTTCCGAGGGTCTAACACCTGCATCCAAGTTAGCAGTATGCTCAATCAGCCTTCACACTATATACTCAGCCTGCTCCCTCAAGTTGAAAGTACCTTTCAAACAACAATGTAACCTACCTACTAGGACTTGCAGTTCCCACTTAATTAATGTATACAATCTCAGCTAAATGCACAGCTTTCACCTTAAACTGGGTACTCTTCTATATCCCTGACCCAGAAGTGTGTATGTGTGTTGTGGTAATCATCTGCTGAAAGTAGCCAAGACACTGAAAAGAAGGTGAAGAAAACAAATATCCTGTAAATGTTAGAAGCAACCTGTGGATGGCTATAGGATGATAACATCTGTGTCTGGTTTCAAATGCTCTTCTGAGTCTGCTGCAGTCAGTAAAGTAACTTCTTGTAAAAGTGTAGGAGATTTCTGTAAAAAATCCCCATCTCTTTCCCATTCTGTTTTCTGTTGTTGTTCAATAAACAGAGAGCAAAACCCTTTGTTATCGAGAAACACAGGTACAGATCAGACACACACAACAGAGAATGCAGACTGTGATCAAAAAACTACAAATATGTGGAAGACAGGAAGAGAAATGGAGAACTACATCTGGGCTCACTGGAGCTAAACTTCTCTTTTTAAAAAGTCTCTTTCTTATCACTTAATGTGACATTGATGTAAAGGGCCACACCCACCTGGGGGTTTATCAGCAGTTAATCGTGGTAGCAATGGAAGAGACATTCTCTTCAATGGTGTAACCTCTGGTCAAGTGTCCATGCTCCAAACCCTAATCCTTGTTCCCATAAACAACCCTAATGCTACTGAATGGGCCACCACCCAGTCATGAAAGTAGAAGGGAAGGTTAGTTGGGGAGAGGAAGGGAATTAGCAGGAATGGAGCAGAAAAGGAATGAGAGGAGGTCAATAGTATAGAAATATATTATATATTCATGAAAATGCCATAATTAAGACCACTGTTATGTACAATCAATAAATGCTAATAAAACATTTAAAAAATTTTTAGAAAATTTAAACCAAGTCATTCAAACAGGAATATGCATATGAAATAATAGTCCTTAAAGAACATAAAAATCAATTTAAAAAAAAAAGGTTTTCACATTTACCATAAATGAAACAGGAAAAAATCATGTAAATGGCAGCACTACATCATATAAGAGTATAAGTAATGTGTTGACATGCTTTAATAATTCTTCTCTGGAACTATTTAACTGCCAAGTAAATTTGAATAAGGGGGACAGAAGATCTGGGCCATTGAGTTTTATTGCCCTTTCCTTTAGGAGAGGGGCAATGGCAAATGATGTATGTGAACTACCCTCCAGAAGTGTGGTGGTTTGAATAAGAATGGTCCCATAGGCTCACAAATTGAATGCTTTGTCATCAGGGAATGGCACTACTTGAGGGCAATTAGGAGGGATGGCCCTGCAGGAGTAGGTTTGCCTTTGCTGGAGGAAGTGTGTCACTGGAGGTGGACATTGTGGTTTCAAAAGCCCATGTCATTCCCAGTGTCTCTCTCTTCCCACTGCCTGTGTATTTGGATGTAGAACTCTTATCTACTTCTCCAGCACCACGGCTGCCTGGGTGCCGCCATGCTTTCCGCTGTTATTATGCACTAAACCTCACAAATTGTGAGCAAGACCCATTTAAATACTTTCTTTTATGATAGATGCCATGGTCACTGTGTCTCTTCACAGCAACAGAACACTAAGACAAGTAGCAAGATATTGCCAATGGAAATATGGTCTCTGGTGATTAATTCCATGGTATCATGGCTGAGCTTTGCAGATCAAAGAATCCCTCTGTAATTTTAGCCTCCAATTTTGCAGTTTCTTTTGATGGCTGGATGGGGCAAATTTGGCATCTTTTCTTTTTCTCTGTGATTATATTTGCTCTAAAGTCACACAGTGATAACTTCACATAGTGTGATGATACTTAGATAAGCCTATTAGAAATTTGGTGTTTTGGGGCAATCCCTAGATTAGGAATGAATAGTACAACACTGCTATGCATCAGCTTCTCCAGCTCCTCTAGTACTATAAGCACCATTAAATGGGAAGCTGGCACAGGATCCTATGTTCCAAAAATAAAAAATAAATAACCAAATAAATGAATAAAATGTAATCACAAAATGCTTAACTTCAAGGAAAAAAAATGATTAAACTTTTACAGATTGCTATTGAAGGGACCAGCTCCCCATTTCGGCAGCCATAACAGTCGAACACGTGCTCATCTGACCTTGTCTTAGTCACTAGGTCAGATACCTGCCTCGTGGCAAGGAACCAATCAGAAGTTAGCTGGTAGTGCTATGCTCTGGGTGTGCTTTACGGAAAAGTGCACAGCAATAATGTGCAGAGCATAGCAACACCCTGGGAGGGCCTATGGGCCATAACAACCAGTTGACCAATCAACACAGGACAAACCCTCCAGCCCCGGAGGCACACTAATCCTGAGCCTGTGCATACCCCTAGACACTCCTCTTATGCTGCCCTATAAGATCTCTATGCAGATGCTTCGAGCTGTCTTTCCTAGCCATCCAACATGGTGGATGGATGAAAGACCTGAGCTAACATGGGCTTTGCTCGTTAACAACTATAATAAAGCCTCGTACAGTTTGCATCAAGCTTTCGAATCCTCCTGATAATTGTGGTGACCGCAGTCCTGGGCTGAGATCCTGGAGGCCTGAGCTTCCGGGGGTCTTACACTATTATTTTACTGTTTTCTAATTAAGGTAACTCTTACAGTCAGTAACTTGAACTAGAGAAAGGCCCATTCACTAATTCCATCCTTCATTCACTCAAGAAATCAGGTACTACCCCATCCCCTGGGCTCCATATCCTGGAATACAACATCTGAAGAAGACTGCCGCTTTTCCAGAGGCCAGGGCAGATCTAAGGGCCCCAGTTAAGACACAGCCCACCACCCCATAACACTCCTTAAAGCCCACCCAACAACCCCAGACTACACCCCCTCCCCTGGGCACCACACTAGGGCCCACAGGGTTACTAGAGGCCAGAGTAGTCCCAGGGACTCCAGGGAAGACACCACCCACCACTACTTAAAGAAACTAAAATTATACAATGGAAAAAAGAAAGCATCTGCAGCAAACAGTGCTTGCATATCTGGTTGCTGGCATGTAGAAGAATGCAAATTGATCCATATAGATCCATATCTATTACACTTTATTAAAAAAAAAAAGTTCAGGGCTGGAAAGATAGATGGTTCAGCAGTTAAGAGTATGGCCTGCTCTTCCACAGGTCCTGAGTTCAATTCCCAGCAACCACATGGTGGCTCACAACCACCTTGAATGAGATCTTGTGCCCTCTGCTGGCATGTAGGCAGAAGACTATATACACAATAAATAAGTAAAATCTTAAAAAAAAAACAAACTTCGCGCACCTTTAATCCCAGCACTTGGGAGGCAGAGGCAGGTGGATCTCTGTGAGTTCAAGGCCAGCCTGGTCTCCAGAGCGAGTGCCAGGATAGGCTCCAAAGGTACACAGAGAAACCCTGTCTCGAAAAACCAAAAAAAAAAAAAACAAAAAAACCTTAAGTCCAAATGTATCAAAGACGTCAACATAAATCCATATACACTGAATCTGGCAGAAGAGAAAGGAAAGAGTCTTGAGCTTGTGGGCACAGGAAACAACTTCCTCAACAGGACAAAAATAGCACAGGTACTAAGATTAAAACTTTATAACTGGGATGTCAAGAAACTGAAAAATTTTTGTAAAGCAAAGGACACCATCAATAGAAAAGAGAGCAGTCTACAGAATGAGAAAAGATCTTCACCAAACCCATATCTGACAGACGGCTGATTTCCAAAATATATAAAGAACACAAGAAACCAGACATCAACAAACCAAATAATCCAACTAAAAAATGGGGTAAAGATCTAAACAGAGAATTCTCAATAGAAGAATCCCAAATGGCCAAGAAACATTTAAGAAATGTCCAACATTCTAGGCCATCAAGGAAAAGCAAAGTAAAAGTATTCTAAGATTCCATATTACACCTTTCGGAAAGGCTAAAATCAACACTAGTGACAGGTAATGCTGCGGAGGATGTGGAACAAGGGAACACTGTTCCATTGCTGGGGGAAGTGCAAACTTTTACAGCCACTTTGGAAGTAAATGTGGCAGTTTCTCAGAAAACTGGGAATCAATCTACCACAAGACCCAGCAATACCACTTTTGGGCATGTACCCAAATCATACCACAAGGGTACTTACTCAACTATGTTAATATCAGCTTTATTCATAATAATCAGAACCTGGAAACAACCTAGATGCCCCTCAACTGAGGGATGGATAAAGACAATGTGGTACTTATACAAATGAAATACTACTCAGATGTTAAAAACAATGACATCAGGAAATGTGAAGACAAATGGATGGAACTAGGAAAAATCATACTGAGTAAGATAACCCAGACAAAGAAAGACAAATATATATATGTACTCATTCATAAGTGGAAATTAGCTATAAAGCAAAGGACAAGCAGACTACAAGCCGCAACCCCAGAGAACCAAGGAAAAAATATATAGCGCAATTTAAAAACGGCAAAAAGACTGTCCCTACTATGTTTCATAATGTGCCAACACTCAACCATAAAACTAAAATAAGCCCTTTCTGCCGACCGATTGGCAACGAGGTGAGTGACCCCCTGCTCTTACCCAACTCCACTCCAAAGCGTCATTCACCCAGATCTCCCCGGCCTTGTGCCAGCTTGGAGTAGACACTCCCAGGCAGGGAGGAGCTCCCTGAATCTGGAATCCTTCCCTTTCGGCCTACCAATCCGCAAAGAGGTGAGTGATCCTCTGCTCTTACCCAACTCCCTTCCAAAGCCCCATCCACCCCGATCTCCCCGGGCCTGCTCCTGCCTTGGAGTAGACCTGCACAGGCAGTGAGGAACTCCCTGAGCCTGGAAACACTCCACTCTTCCTTACCGTTCCCCCCCACACACCTGACCCCGATGGAGGCCTAACTTCTTCAGAGTGAGGAGACTACCAGGAGAGGCAAGACCATCCAGAGCTGTGCACATTGAATTCCTGACCCCCACACAACACTGGGTAACAAGAGGAGATAGAGAGACATCTCCTGCACTCACTGGAAGAAAATATGGAAAGAAGACAGAATAAGAACTCACTCAACAACAGAAAGGCCAATATGACACCACCAGAATCTAGGGACTCCACTTCAGCAAGATCTGAAAAGCCCAAAACATTACATAAAGAAGAGATGGACCTCAAAAAATATCTCAGCAAGATGATAGAGACCTTTAAAGAGGAAACAAGAAAATCCCTTAAAGAAATAGAAGAAAAAGCAAGCAAAAATTTACATGAAATGGAGAAAAAATACAAAGCAAAAAATTCAAGAAATAAACAAATCTCTTAAAGAATCTAAAGAAACCCAAGAAAAAGACAACCAAACAAGTGAAGGAAGCTCTTGAAACAGTTCAAAGCATTAAAGCTGAAATACACACAATAAAGAAAACACAGAATGAGGTGATGCTGGAAATGGAAAGACTGGAGAAATGATCAGGAACTAAAGACGTGAATATAACTAATAGAATCCAAGAGACAGAACAGAGAATCTCAGCTATTGAAGACTCACTAGAGGATATACATTCATCAACCAAAGAAAACCTCAAGTCCAACAAATCCCTAACACAAAATATCCAGGAAATATGGGACACTGTGAAAAGACCAAACCTAAGAATAATAGGTATAGAAGAAGGTGAAGAAACACTGCTCAAAGGTACAGAAAACATATTCAACAAAATCATAGAAGAAAACTTCCCCAACATACAGAAGGATATGCCTATGAAAGTACAAGAAGCTTACAGGACACCAAACAGACTGGACCACAAAAAGAATTCCCCCCGACATATAATAATCAAAACACCAAATCTACAGAATAAAGAGAAAATATTTAGAGCAGCAAAGGAAAAGGGCCAAGTAACATATAAAGGCAAACCAATCAGAATCACACCCAACTTCTCAATAGAAACTCTGAAAGCCAGAAGGTCTTGGATAGATACCATACAAGCACTAAGGGAGCATGGATGTCAACCCAGACTACTGTACCCAGCAAAACTTTCAATCACTATAGATGGAGAAAACAAGATATTCCATGACAAAAACAGATTTAAACAATACATATCCACAAATCCAGCACTACAGAAGGTTCTGGAAGGAAAACTCCAACCCAACGAACATAACTACACTCACAAAAACACAGGCAATAGATAATCTAATTTTACCAAACACAAAAAGAAGCAGGAGGGCAAAATCCACACACAATGACACCACCAACAATAAATCCAAAACAAACAAGAACCAAAGAACAATCGACATTAATATCCCTAAATGTCAATGGTCTTAACTTACCCATAAAAAGATATAGGCTAACAGAATGGATACGAAGACAGAATCCATCCTTCTGCTGTTTACAAGAAACACACCTCAACTTCTAAGACAGGCATTACCTCAGAGTAAAAGGATGGGAAAAGATTTTCCAATCAAATGGCCTCAAGAAACAAGCTGGTGTAGCAATCCTAATATCTAACAAATTAGACTTTAAACTAAAATCAATCAAAAGAGATGAAGAAGAGCATTTCATACTCATCACAGGAAAAGTCCATCAAGATGAAGTCTCAATCCTGAACATCTATGCCCCAAATACGAAGGCACCCAAATTTGTAAAAGAAACATTACTAAAGTTCAAACCACACATAAAACCACACACACTTATAGTAGGAGACTTCAACACCCCCCTTACGCCACTAGACCACCAGATAGACACTTAACAAAGCAACAAAGGATCTGAAAGAAGTTATGACCCAACTGGGGTTAACGGATATCTATAGAGCATTCCATCCAAACTCAAAAAAAATATACCTTCTTCTCAGCACCACATGGCACCTTCTCTAAAATTGACCACATAGTTGGCAGCAAAACAAACCTCCATAATTACAAAAGAATTGAAATAACCCCCTGTATCTTATCAGATCACCATGCATTAAAGCTAGAATTCAACAGCAATACAAATGGCAGAAAACCTACATACTCTTGGAAAGTGAATAACACCCAATTGCACCATTCCTGGCTTGAGGAAGAAATAAAAAAAGAAATTAAAGACTTCCTAGAATTTAATGAGAATGTAGACACAACATACCCAAACTTATGGGACACTCTGAAAGCAGTGCTAAGAGGAAAGTTCGTAGTACTAAGTGCCCACATGAAGAAACTGGAGAAAAGTCACATTAGAGAATTGACAGAACTGAAAGCTTTAGAGCAAGGAGGAGGAGTAGATGCCAGGAAATAATCAACCTGAGAGCTGGAATCAATGAAGTAGAAACTAGGAAAACATTACATAGAATCAATGAAACCAAGAGTGGGTTTTTTGAGAAGATCAACAAGTAGACAAACTTCTAGCCAAACTAACCAAAAGGCAGAGAGAGAGCATGCGAACTAACAAAATCAGAAACAAAAAGGGGGATATAACAACAGACATTGAGAAAATCCAGAGAATCTTCAGGCCATACTTTGAAAACCTGTACTCCACAAAATTTGAAAATCAAAAGGAAATGGACAGTTTTCTGGGAAAATATCACTTACCAAAATTAAACCAAGATCAGATAAGCAGTTTAAATCGACCCATAACCCCTAATGAAATAGAAGCAGTCATCAAAAGCCTCCCAACCAAAAAAAGCCCAGGGCCAAATGGCTTCACTGCAGAATTCTACCAGAAATTCAAACAAGAGCTGATACCAGTACTCTCAAACTGTTCCGCACAATAGAAGCAGATGGGATATTGCCAAACTCTTTCTA